>NW_022979830.1:0-19943 GCF_902652985.1 Pecten maximus | reverse complement strand
TTTGAAAGCTCCTTAAACATCTAACAAACTTAAACAGCATATTCGTATTTGTGCTAGATTGAAACTATATAGCTTTGTCAAACTGCTATCCTTGAAAATATATACAGATAATTAACAACTTTATATGTGTCAAACCAGGCCGTGTATCGTCATGAAAACATGCCAAAACACGAAACATCGTTAATTTAGACATTATCTCGTTTTTCATTGTAGTATAATAGTTATACACAACAAAAGAACTGTTGTATGATACTTGTTCATCCCTTTTATAAACCGTTAAGATGTACTTTTAGAGTAAATGTTTGCCAGCTTTATTCAACTGTCCGAGGCAACATCACCCCTACATATAATCACTTACCTTGTTAACCATATATAGACACATTATTTAGTTAACGCACAAACTAAAAACATACTTTAATCAACGGTTATCAATATCCGATTACATTTTGTACATGTATGTACACATATAATTCCACTTAATTTTCTGAAATAAATCCAAAACTATTTAATAATAGTCACTATTTAAGATATAATCAATGGCCGTATAGTAAACAAAAACATATCCAAGAGATAGATGAGTACAATTCCGAGCCGTCTTAGAGAGGTCAGGTGTCAGCGGTATTACCATTAGGGGGCTTTGTTCATGCGACAACCCAGGCAAGCCAGGAAAATCACACTTGGTCTCGTTTGGAGACTTACCTCGGCCACTGTCCATCAGTTGTTATATATACTGAAACGAAAAAGAAACGCAACTTCAAATTGTAGGTTTAATAAAATAATACTTGTGAGCATTATGTTTAAATTTCATATGTAATAGTTAATATTGAATATTGATGTAACATCCTTTAAATGTTTAGAGATTTTTAAGAACAGGTCACTTTGCTAGAAGGTCATGATTGGTAGTACCCTACGTGAATCCAAGTTGAAATGGCAGCAGTTTTGAAACCGTGCCCTAATATCGTGTGTGTCCTCCTCGAACAGTTATCACATCTCTAATTCTTTGTTGCATTGAGTTCATCAGGGCATTGACTTTCCGTATTGGAATGTTATTCCATTCTTGGACGAGTGCATTTGCTAACTGAGGGAGGGTATTTGGGGGGTTACGGCGATTTCGAATTCTTCTGTCTAATTCATCCCACAAATGCTCGATTGGGGACAGGTCGGGGGCTATATGGAGGCCAATCTATAGGAACAATGTTCTGTGTCGCAAGAAAGTCTCTACAGACTCTTGCAACGTGTGGTCTCGCGTTATCTTGCTGAAAGGTTAGATGATGCTGCCTAACAAACGGCACAACATGGGGCCTAAGGATCTCATCCCGATAGCGTACGGCCGTTAAATTCCCATTGACTATCACCAAAGGCGTCTTCAAACCATGGGAGATTCCCGCCCAAACCATAACTGATCCACCCCCAAATCGGTCGTGTTCCAAAACACAGGCGTCAGCAAAACGTTCGCCTCGACGCCGGTACACACGTTGACGGCCATCTGCTCGAAATAACGTGAATCGAGATTCATCGGTGAAGAGCATAGACCTCCAACGTCTCATAGGAAAACGTCTGGGCATATGTGCCGTTGCCCATTGCATACGACGTGCTCGACGTTGCGGTGTTAGTGGTAAACCAACGTACTGTCGCCTTGCACGCAAATTAGCCTCACGCAGTCTGTTGATCACTGTTTGGGGATGAATTCGACGGTTATGATTACCAATCGTATTCCTTGCCGTTTCAGCGGCCGTTAATCTCCTGTTACGCAGGTGTGCCAACCTAAGAACCCGGTCTTGACGTCGCGACGTTACGCGTGGACGTCCTGATCTCGGCTGGTCATCGACTCTTCCTGTTGCGTTAAGACGTGAAACTAATCGACTAATAGTCGATTTGTGAACTCTGAATTGTCGAGCGACGTGAAGTTGCGTGTTCCCTGCCAGAAGAATCGCTATAGCACGTCCTCTATCAACCTTTGATAACCGTGGCATAATTGTAAAAGGAATTATTGTTTGCAAAAGTATTGGCGATGATGTGGCCTAATGTTAGTGATGAATTGATACTGGTTTGAATGAAAAAAGAACGCATATGTTTGTACAGGCACGGTTTTTGATGTTTTTACCGCGCCGGAAGTGCATAGGTCTCTAGTCACACTTGGGTGATTTTGAAGATTGGTATGGGTGTTAGGCAGGGTGCATGTTTATTTCCGCGATTTTTATACAGATATGTATATTTAATACAAAATTAATCACAATTTTCCATGTTGCGTTTCTTTTTCGTTTCAGTATATAACAGAACGTTTAGCAGACGAAGAGGTGTTTTAACCTTTCGATTTAGAAATACATAAATTTACAAATTTTATCGAAAGTCAGACAGCGGATATATATATCATATTAAATTTCGTACATTTAGAAAATAATTTTCTGTGTCTATGGACGTTTAGACAGAAAATAAGTTTCATTATATTCATATACCATTCCCTAGCATACGTATAGTAACGTTCGCCATACGTTTGACCGGAAACAATTTCCGTAAAAATATCAATTAAATTCTGCTTCTCCCAAAATGTTAGAAAGAGAGTAAAACTCCAGTAGGGTCCATATTTCTTTGTTTACAAAAACAACTCCGGACCTGTTCTTTTTATTAATGCTGAACAATTGATTTTCAAGTAACAATAACAAAATACATGTGTATGTGCAAATGAACTCATCACATAGATTTCCGGCTTGAATAGTTCTTTATTAGAACGGCACTAAAGGGAGGATGGTGGGCTAGAACCGACATCACAACAATATTTTAAATGTTACTATGCTCAAATTTTACGTCATATTTAAATGAGCAATTTAAATATGCAAATTGGATATTATCTCCAATTTTCTGTATTCGGTCATACACACATCGACAACAGTTTGTGATCATGATTTAGGCGATTATTTATAAATTTCAGATGAATTATGTTATAAGTTTCATGCAATTCGTGCCTCGTGAATGAATGAAAGAACACTTTTTATCGCCTATAACTATTATGATGGACTGAAAAGCCTGTAGATGTTTTATTTGATAGTGTTTCGTGTGGTGGTATGCTATTATGACGATAGACACCTTAGTTTGACACGGATGTATAGATTTCATATCGTTTAAGGTTATTCAGTACACTTGTGCCGAGAAAGATTTATGAAATAACCAAAAGGTTGAACCCCCTCCACTAATGTTTTGATGTGAGATACAATTTATCTGGTAAATGTTAGTTAGGTACAAAAACATTGAAAACAGACATTTCAATATAAAGTTATTTGAATTAGATGAAAAAAAATCAGAAACTATAGAATTCGAGAGCTTTTCTAAACTATTTTTTGTGAAAGTTACAATAATATCAAAGTACTAGTATTGATCTATGTCGTGCTAGGCATGATTGAAAATCGGGTTAATGTCTAATTTGATAGTGCATTGTGATGTGATATCACAACAATATATACTCTGGATGACATAGGTATGTACATACTACTACAATTTTTAAAAGAAAGTATAATTTTTAAGGTATGGATACTGTGTTTAGCTGCAATATGCTTTAAACAATGCATAATTAATAATTCTACCATGTTTGCTATGCAACAACAGGTTAGATTGGTTTACGCTCGTGTCTATAATACATGCTCGTGAGTCACGGTTGTTACAATGTTATGTATCTAATACGGTTATTATAGCCGAGTGGGCTAATGGTTTAGTCTCACCTCAGCTTTTTATCACGACGCCAGTTCGAATCCTACGAAGGCCGCTTTTTTTCATCCCTTTTTTTTTAATTTTCAAAATCAATGTCATATGATACATGTTCTTGATTGTAGTACTGTAGTGCTTGTAAAGAAATGTATATTTTATCAACAAAATAATGCAATACTCGAGAAATAAATTACAAGGTTTTCCCGGGGTTTCCTTGCCCTTTTTCTATTAGAAAGAGGTAGATCTCAGAGCTAAACAGTACATGGTAGAATAGAAATAACCAACTTTGATTCGTGTATTGTTGCAGGATATACAAATCGGACTCGGATATTTTGCAATTTTAATTAATATCTTAGGCCTGTGACCTTCGTGAGGGTCGCTTGTTCGATCCGCTGTAGAGGCATTTTGTAAACTAAATCATGTTACAAACCAATTCCTCGGTCGAATGAGATTGATGTAATGGACTGATTTCTTGAGAAAAATATGGATTTCTGACAAGCTCCTTAAACATCTAACAAACTTAAACAGCATATTCGTATTTGTGCTAGATTGAAACTATATAGCTTTGTCAAACTGCTATCCTTGAAAATATATACAGATAATTAACAACTTTATATGTGTCAAACCAGGCCGTGTATCGTCATGAAAACATGCCAAAACACGAAACATCGTTAATTTAGACATTATCTCGTTTTTCATTGTAGTATAATAGTTATACACAACAAAAGAACTGTTGTATGATACTTTGTTCATCCCTTTTATAAACCGTTAAGATGTACTTTTAGAGTAAATGTTTGCCAGCTTTATTCAACTGTCCGAGGCAACATCACCCCTACATATAATCACTTACCTTGTTAACCATATATAGACACATTATTTAGTTAACGCACAAACTAAAAACATACTTTAATCAACGGTTATCAATATCCGATTACATTTTGTATGTATGTACACATATAATTCCACTTAATTTTCTGAAATAAATCCAAAACTATTTAATAATAGTCACTATTTAAGATATAATCAATGGCCGTATAGTAAACAAAAACATATCCAAGAGATAGATGAGTACAATTCCGAGCCGTCTTAGAGAGGTCAGGTGTCAGCGGTATTACCATTAGGGGGCTTTGTTCATGCGACAACCCAGGCAAGCCAGGAAAATCACACTTGGTCTCGTTTGGAGACTTACCTCGGCCACTGTCCATCAGTTGTTATATATAACAGAACGTTTAGCAGACGAAGAGGTGTTTTAACCTTTCGATTTAGAAATACATAAATTTACAAATTTTATCGAAAGTCAGACAGCGGATATATATATCATATTAAATTTCGTACATTTAGAAAATAATTTTCTGTGTCTATGGACGTTTAGACAGAAAATAAGTTTCATTATATTCATATACCATTCCCTAGCATACGTATAGTAACGTTCGCCATACGTTTGACCGGAAACAATTTCCGTAAAAATATCAATTAAATTCTGCTTCTCCCAAAATGTTAGAAAGAGAGTAAAACTCCAGTAGGGTCCATATTTCTTTGTTTACAAAAACAACTCCGGACCTGTTCTTTTTATTAATGCTGAACAATTGATTTTCAAGTAACAATAACAAAATACATGTGTATGTGCAAATGAACTCATCACATAGATTTCCGGCTTGAATAGTTCTTTATTAGAACGGCACTAAAGGGAGGATGGTGGGCTAGAACCGACATCACAACAATATTTTAAATGTTACTATGCTCAAATTTTACGTCATATTTAAATGAGCAATTTAAATATGCAAATTGGATATTATCTCCAATTTTCTGTATTCGGTCATACACACATCGACAACAGTTTGTGATCATGATTTAGGCGATTATTTATAAATTTCAGATGAATTATGTTATAAGTTTCATGCAATTCGTGCCTCGTGAATGAATGAAAGAACACTTTTTATCGCCTATAACTATTATGATGGACTGAAAAGCCTGTAGATGTTTTATTTGATAGTGTTTCGTGTGGTGGTATGCTATTATGACGATAGACACCTTAGTTTGACACGGATGTATAGATTTCATATCGTTTAAGGTTATTCAGTACACTTGTGCCGAGAAAGATTTATGAAATAACCAAAAGGTTGAACCCCCTCCACTAATGTTTTGATGTGAGATACAATTTATCTGGTAAATGTTAGTTAGGTACAAAAACATTGAAAACAGACATTTCAATATAAAGTTATTTGAATTAGATAAAAAAAAAATCAGAAACTATAGAATTCGAGAGCTTTTCTAAACTATTTTTTGTGAAAGTTACAATAATATCAAAGTACTAGTATTGATCTATGTCGTGCTAGGCATGATTGAAAATCGGGTTAATGTCTAATTTGATAGTGCATTGTGATGTGATATCACAACAATATATACTCTGGATGACATAGGTATGTACATACTACTACAATTTTTAAAAGAAAGTATAATTTTTAAGGTATGGATACTGTGTTTAGCTGCAATATGCTTTAAACAATGCATAATTAATAATTCTACCATGTTTGCTATGCAACAACAGGTTAGATTGGTTTACGCTCGTGTCTATAATACATGCTCGTGAGTCACGGTTGTTACAATGTTATGTATCTAATACGGTTATTATAGCCGAGTGGGCTAATGGTTTAGTCTCACCTCAGCTTTTTATCACGACGCCAGTTCGAATCCTACGAAGGCCGCTTTTTTTCATCCCTTTTTTTTTTAATTTTCAAAATCAATGTCATATGATACATGTTCTTGATTGTAGTACTGTAGTGCTTGTAAAGAAATGTATATTTTATCAACAAAATAATGCAATACTCGAGAAATAAATTACAAGGTTTTCCCGGGGTTTCCTTGCCCTTTTTCTATTAGAAAGAGGTAGATCTCAGAGCTAAACAGTACATGGTAGAATAGAAATAACCAACTTTGATTCGTGTATTGTTGCAGGATATACAAATCGGACTCGGATATTTTGCAATTTTAATTAATATCTTAGGCCTGTGACCTTCGTGAGGGTCGCTTGTTCGATCCGCTGTAGAGGCATTTTGTAAACTAAATCATGTTACAAACCAATTCCTCGGTCGAATGAGATTGATGTAATGGACTGATTTCTTGAGAAAAATATGGATTTCTGACAAGCTCCTTAAACATCTAACAAACTTAAACAGCATATTCGTATTTGTGCTAGATTGAAACTATATAGCTTTGTCAAACTGCTATCCTTGAAAATATATACAGATAATTAACAACTTTATATGTGTCAAACCAGGCCGTGTATCGTCATGAAAACATGCCAAAACACGAAACATCGTTAATTTAGACATTATCTCGTTTTTCATTGTAGTATAATAGTTATACACAACAAAAGAACTGTTGTATGATACTTTGTTCATCCCTTTTATAAACCGTTAAGATGTACTTTTAGAGTAAATGTTTGCCAGCTTTATTCAACTGTCCGAGGCAACATCACCCCTACATATAATCACTTACCTTGTTAACCATATATAGACACATTATTTAGTTAACGCACAAACTAAAAACATACTTTAATCAACGGTTATCAATATCCGATTACATTTTGTACATGTATGTACACATATAATTCCACTTAATTTTCTGAAATAAATCCAAAACTATTTAATAATAGTCACTATTTAAGATATAATCAATGGCCGTATAGTAAACAAAAACATATCCAAGAGATAGATGAGTACAATTCCGAGCCGTCTTAGAGAGGTCAGGTGTCAGCGGTATTACCATTAGGGGGCTTTGTTCATGCGACAACCCAGGCAAGCCAGGAAAATCACACTTGGTCTCGTTTGGAGACTTACCTCGGCCACTGTCCATCAGTTGTTATATATACTGAAACGAAAAAGAAACGCAACTTCAAATTGTAGGTTTAATAAAATAATACTTGTGAGCATTATGTTTAAATTTCATATGTAATAGTTAATATTGAATATTGATGTAACATCCTTTAAATGTTTAGAGATTTTTAAGAACAGGTCACTTTGCTAGAAGGTCATGATTGGTAGTACCCTACGTGAATCCAAGTTGAAATGGCAGCAGTTTTGAAACCGTGCCCTAATATCGTGTGTGTCCTCCTCGAACAGTTATCACATCTCTAATTCTTTGTTGCATTGAGTTCATCAGGGCATTGACTTTCCGTATTGGAATGTTATTCCATTCTTGGACGAGTGCATTTGCTAACTGAGGGAGGGTATTTGGGGGGTTACGGCGATTTCGAATTCTTCTGTCTAATTCATCCCACAAATGCTCGATTGGGGACAGGTCGGGGCTATATGGAGGCCAATCTATAGGAACAATGTTCTGTGTCGCAAGAAAGTCTCTACAGACTCTTGCAACGTGTGGTCTCGCGTTATCTTGCTGAAAGGTTAGATGATGCTGCCTAACAAACGGCACAACATGGGGCCTAAGGATCTCATCCCGATAGCGTACGGCCGTTAAATTCCCATTGACTATCACCAAAGGCGTCTTCAAACCATGGGAGATTCCCGCCCAAACCATAACTGATCCACCCCCAAATCGGTCGTGTTCCAAAACACAGGCGTCAGCAAAACGTTCGCCTCGACGCCGGTACACACGTTGACGGCCATCTGCTCGAAATACGTGATCGAGATTCATCGGTGAAGAGCATAGACCTCCAACGTCTCATAGGAAAACGTCTGGCATATGTGCCGTTGCCCATTGCATACGACGTGCTCGACGTTGCGGTGTTAGTGGTAAAACCAACGTACTGTCGCCTTGCACGCAAATTAGCCTCACGCAGTCTGTTGATCACTGTTGGGGATGAATTCGACGGTTATGATTACCAAATCGTATTCCTTGCCGTTCAGCGGCCGTTAATCTCCTGTTACGCAGGTTGTGCCAACCTAAGAACCCGGTCTTGAACGTCGCGACGTTACGCGTGGAACGTCCTGATCTCGGCTGGTCATCGACTCTTCCTGTTGCGTTAAGACGTGAAACTAATCGACTATAGTCGATTGTCGAGCGACGTGAAGTTGCGTGTTTCCCTGCCAGAAGAATCGCTATAGCACGTCCTCTATCAACCTTTGATAACCGTGGCATAATTGTAAAAGGAATTATTGTTTGCAAAATTATTGGCGATGATGTGGCCTAATGTTAGTGATGAATTGATACTGGTTTGAATGAAAAAAGAACGCATATGTTTGTACAGGCACGGTTTTTGATGTTTTTACCGCGCCGGATTTAGAAATACATAAATTTACAAATTTTATCGAAAGTCAGACAGCGGATATATATATCATATTAAATTTCGTACATTTAGAAAATAATTTTCTGTGTCTATGGACGTTTAGACAGAAAATAAGTTTCATTATATTCATATACCATTCCCTAGCATACGTATAGTAACGTTCGCCATACGTTTGACCGGAAACAATTTCCGTAAAAATATCAATTAAATTCTGCTTCTCCCAAAATGTTAGAAAGAGAGTAAAACTCCAGTAGGGTCCATATTTCTTTGTTTACAAAAACAACTCCGGACCTGTTCTTTTTATTAATGCTGAACAATTGATTTTCAAGTAACAATAACAAAATACATGTGTATGTGCAAATGAACTCATCACATAGATTTCCGGCTTGAATAGTTCTTTATTAGAACGGCACTAAAGGGAGGATGGTGGGCTAGAACCGACATCACAACAATATTTTAAATGTTACTATGCTCAAATTTTACGTCATATTTAAATGAGCAATTTAAATATGCAAATTGGATATTATCTCCAATTTTCTGTATTCGGT
The DNA here is from genome assembly GCF_902652985.1 of Pecten maximus. Classification (NCBI taxonomy): domain Eukaryota; kingdom Metazoa; phylum Mollusca; class Bivalvia; order Pectinida; family Pectinidae; genus Pecten; species Pecten maximus. The sequence continues at coordinate 10,451 of NW_022979830.1, read as the reverse complement.
CATACACACATCGACAACAGTTTGTGATCATGATTTAGGCGATTATTTATAAATTTCAGATGAATTATGTTATAAGTTTCATGCAATTCGTGCCTCGTGAATGAATGAAAGAACACTTTTTATCGCCTATAACTATTATGATGGACTGAAAAGCCTGTAGATGTTTTATTTGATAGTGTTTCGTGTGGTGGTATGCTATTATGACGATAGACACCTTAGTTTGACACGGATGTATAGATTTCATATCGTTTAAGGTTATTCAGTACACTTGTGCCGAGAAAGATTTATGAAATAACCAAAAGGTTGAACCCCCTCCACTAATGTTTTGATGTGAGATACAATTTATCTGGTAAATGTTAGTTAGGTACAAAAACATTGAAAACAGACATTTCAATATAAAGTTATTTGAATTAGATAAAAAAAAAATCAGAAACTATAGAATTCGAGAGCTTTTCTAAACTATTTTTTGTGAAAGTTACAATAATATCAAAGTACTAGTATTGATCTATGTCGTGCTAGGCATGATTGAAAATCGGGTTAATGTCTAATTTGATAGTGCATTGTGATGTGATATCACAACAATATATACTCTGGATGACATAGGTATGTACATACTACTACAATTTTTAAAAGAAAGTATAATTTTTAAGGTATGGATACTGTGTTTAGCTGCAATATGCTTTAAACAATGCATAATTAATAATTCTACCATGTTTGCTATGCAACAACAGGTTAGATTGGTTTACGCTCGTGTCTATAATACATGCTCGTGAGTCACGGTTGTTACAATGTTATGTATCTAATACGGTTATTATAGCCGAGTGGGCTAATGGTTTAGTCTCACCTCAGCTTTTTATCACGACGCCAGTTCGAATCCTACGAAGGCCGCTTTTTTTCATCCCTTTTTTTTTTAATTTTCAAAATCAATGTCATATGATACATGTTCTTGATTGTAGTACTGTAGTGCTTGTAAAGAAATGTATATTTTATCAACAAAATAATGCAATACTCGAGAAATAAATTACAAGGTTTTCCCGGGGTTTCCTTGCCCTTTTTCTATTAGAAAGAGGTAGATCTCAGAGCTAAACAGTACATGGTAGAATAGAAATAACCAACTTTGATTCGTGTATTGTTGCAGGATATACAAATCGGACTCGGATATTTTGCAATTTTAATTAATATCTTAGGCCTGTGACCTTCGTGAGGGTCGCTTGTTCGATCCGCTGTAGAGGCATTTTGTAAACTAAATCATGTTACAAACCAATTCCTCGGTCGAATGAGATTGATGTAATGGACTGATTTCTTGAGAAAAATATGGATTTCTGACAAGCTCCTTAAACATCTAACAAACTTAAACAGCATATTCGTATTTGTGCTAGATTGAAACTATATAGCTTTGTCAAACTGCTATCCTTGAAAATATATACAGATAATTAACAACTTTATATGTGTCAAACCAGGCCGTGTATCGTCATGAAAACATGCCAAAACACGAAACATCGTTAATTTAGACATTATCTCGTTTTTCATTGTAGTATAATAGTTATACACAACAAAAGAACTGTTGTATGATACTTTGTTCATCCCTTTTATAAACCGTTAAGATGTACTTTTAGAGTAAATGTTTGCCAGCTTTATTCAACTGTCCGAGGCAACATCACCCCTACATATAATCACTTACCTTGTTAACCATATATAGACACATTATTTAGTTAACGCACAAACTAAAAACATACTTTAATCAACGGTTATCAATATCCGATTACATTTTGTATGTATGTACACATATAATTCCACTTAATTTTCTGAAATAAATCCAAAACTATTTAATAATAGTCACTATTTAAGATATAATCAATGGCCGTATAGTAAACAAAAACATATCCAAGAGATAGATGAGTACAATTCCGAGCCGTCTTAGAGAGGTCAGGTGTCAGCGGTATTACCATTAGGGGGCTTTGTTCATGCGACAACCCAGGCAAGCCAGGAAAATCACACTTGGTCTCGTTTGGAGACTTACCTCGGCCACTGTCCATCAGTTGTTATATATAACAGAACGTTTAGCAGACGAAGAGGTGTTTTAACCTTTCGATTTAGAAATACATAAATTTACAAATTTTATCGAAAGTCAGACAGCGGATATATATATCATATTAAATTTCGTACATTTAGAAAATAATTTTCTGTGTCTATGGACGTTTAGACAGAAAATAAGTTTCATTATATTCATATACCATTCCCTAGCATACGTATAGTAACGTTCGCCATACGTTTGACCGGAAACAATTTCCGTAAAAATATCAATTAAATTCTGCTTCTCCCAAAATGTTAGAAAGAGAGTAAAACTCCAGTAGGGTCCATATTTCTTTGTTTACAAAAACAACTCCGGACCTGTTCTTTTTATTAATGCTGAACAATTGATTTTCAAGTAACAATAACAAAATACATGTGTATGTGCAAATGAACTCATCACATAGATTTCCGGCTTGAATAGTTCTTTATTAGAACGGCACTAAAGGGAGGATGGTGGGCTAGAACCGACATCACAACAATATTTTAAATGTTACTATGCTCAAATTTTACGTCATATTTAAATGAGCAATTTAAATATGCAAATTGGATATTATCTCCAATTTTCTGTATTCGGTCATACACACATCGACAACAGTTTGTGATCATGATTTAGGCGATTATTTATAAATTTCAGATGAATTATGTTATAAGTTTCATGCAATTCGTGCCTCGTGAATGAATGAAAGAACACTTTTTATCGCCTATAACTATTATGATGGACTGAAAAGCCTGTAGATGTTTTATTTGATAGTGTTTCGTGTGGTGGTATGCTATTATGACGATAGACACCTTAGTTTGACACGGATGTATAGATTTCATATCGTTTAAGGTTATTCAGTACACTTGTGCCGAGAAAGATTTATGAAATAACCAAAAGGTTGAACCCCCTCCACTAATGTTTTGATGTGAGATACAATTTATCTGGTAAATGTTAGTTAGGTACAAAAACATTGAAAACAGACATTTCAATATAACGTTATTTGAATTAGATAAAAAAAATCAGAAACTATAGAATTCGAGAGCTTTTCTAAACTATTTTTTGTGAAAGTTACAATAATATCAAAGTACTAGTATTGATCTATGTCGTGCTAGGCATGATTGAAAATCGGGTTAATGTCTAATTTGATAGTGCATTGTGATGTGATATCACAACAATATATACTCTGGATGACATAGGTATGTACATACTACTACAATTTTTAAAAGAAAGTATAATTTTTAAGGTATGGATAATGTGTTTAGCTGCAATATGCTTTAAACAATGCATAATTAATAATTCTACCATGTTTGCTATGCAACAACAGGTTAGATTGGTTTACGCTCGTGTCTATAATACACTGCTCGTGAGTCACGGTTGTTACAATGTTATGTATCTAATACGGTTATTATAGCCGAGTGGGCTAATGGTTTAGTCTCACCTCAGCTTTTTATCACGACGCCAGTTCGAATCCTACGAAGGCCGCTTTTTTTCATCCCTTTTTTTTTTAATTTTCAAAATCAATGTCATATGATACATGTTCTTGATTGTAGTACTGTAGTGCTTGTAAAGAAATGTATATTTTATCAACAAAATAATGCAATACTCGAGAAATAAATTACAAGGTTTTCCCGGGGTTTCCTTGCCCTTTTTCTATTAGAAAGAGGTAGATCTCAGAGCTAAACAGTACATGGTAGAATAGAAATAACCAACTTTGATTCGTGTATTGTTGCAGGATATACAAATCGGACTCGGATATTTTGCAATTTTAATTAATATCTTAGGCCTGTGACCTTCGTGAGGGTCGCTTGTTCGATCCGCTGTAGAGGCATTTTGTAAACTAAATCATGTTACAAACCAATTCCTCGGTCGAATGAGATTGATGTAATGGACTGATTTCTTGAGAAAAATATGGATTTCTGACAAGCTCCTTAAACATCTAACAAACTTAAACAGCATATTCGTATTTGTGCTAGATTGAAACTATATAGCTTTGTCAAACTGCTATCCTTGAAAATATATACAGATAATTAACAACTTTATATGTGTCAAACCAGGCCGTGTATCGTCATGAAAACATGCCAAAACACGAAACATCGTTAATTTAGACATTATCTCGTTTTTCATTGTAGTATAATAGTTATACACAACAAAAGAACTGTTGTATGATACTTTGTTCATCCCTTTTATAAACCGTTAAGATGTACTTTTAGAGTAAATGTTTGCCAGCTTTATTCAACTGTCCGAGGCAACATCACCCCTACATATAATCACTTACCTTGTTAACCATATATAGACACATTATTTAGTTAACGCACAAACTAAAACATACTTTAATCAACGGTTATCAATATCCGATTACATTTTGTATGTACACATATAATTCCACTTAATTTTCTGAAATAAATCCAAAACTATTTAATAATAGTCACTATTTAAGATATAATCAATGGCCGTATAGTAAACAAAAACATATCCAAGAGATAGATGAGTACAATTCCGAGCCGTCTTAGAGAGGTCAGGTGTCAGCGGTATTACCATTAGGGGGCTTTGTTCATGCGACAACCCAGGCAAACCAGGAAAATCACACTTGGTCTCGTTTGGAGACTTACCTCGGCCACTGTCCATCAGTTGTTATATATAACAGAACGTTTAGCAGACGAAGAGGTGTTTTAACCTTTCGATTTAGAAATACATAAATTTACAAATTTTATCGAAAGTCAGACAGCGGATATATATATCATATTAAATTTCGTACATTTAGAAAATAATTTTCTGTGTCTATGGACGTTTAGACAGAAAATAAGTTTCATTATATTCATATACCATTCCCTAGCATACGTATAGTAACGTTCGCCATACGTTTGACCGGAAACAATTTCCGTAAAAATATCAATTAAATTCTGCTTCTCCCAAAATGTTAGAAAGAGAGTAAAACACCAGTAGGGTCCATATTTCTTTGTTTACAAAAACAACTCCGGACCTGTTCTTTTTATTAATGCTGAACAATTGATTTTCAAGTAACAATAACAAAATACATGTGTATGTGCAAATGAACTCATCACATAGATTTCCGGCTTGAATAGTTCTTTATTAGAACGGCACTAAAGGGAGGATGGTGGGCTAGAACCGACATCACAACAATATTTTAAATGTTACTATGCTCAAATTTTACGTCATATTTAAATGAGCAATTTAAATATGCAAATTGGATATTATCTCCAATTTTCTGTATTCGGTCATACACACATCGACAACAGTTTGTGATCATGATTTAGGCGATTATTTATAAATTTCAGATGAATTATGTTATAAGTTTCATGCAATTCGTGCCTCGTGAATGAATGAAAGAACACTTTTTATCGCCTATAGCTATTATGATGGACTGAAAAGCCTGTAGATGTTTTATTTGATAGTGTTTCGTGTGGTGGTATGCTATTATGACGATAGACACCTTAGTTTGACACGGATGTATAGATTTCATATCGTTTAAGGTTATTCAGTACACTTGTGCCGAGAAAGATTTATGAAATAACCAAAAGGTTGAACCCCCTCCACTAATGTTTTGATGTGAGATACAATTTATCTGGTAAATGTTAGTTAGGTACAAAAACATTGAAAACAGACATTTCAATATAAAGTTATTTGAATTAGATAAAAAAAAATCAGAAACTATAGAATTCGAGAGCTTTTCTAAACTATTTTTTGTGAAAGTTACAATAATATCAAAGTACTAGTATTGATCTATGTCGTGCTAGGCATGATTGAAAATCGGGTTAATGTCTAATTTGATAGTGCATTGTGATGTGATATCACAACAATATATACTCTGGATGACATAGGTATGTACATACTACTACAATTTTTAAAAGAAAGTATAATTTTTAAGGTATGGATAATGTGTTTAGCTGCAATATGCTTTAAACAATGCATAATTAATAATTCTACCATGTTTGCTATGCAACAACAGGTTAGATTGGTTTACGCTCGTGTCTATAATACACGCTCGTGAGTCACGGTTGTTACAATGTTATGTATCTAATACGGTTATTATAGCCGAGTGGGCTAATGGTTTAGTCTCACCTCAGCTTTTTATCACGACGCCAGTTCGAATCCTACGAAGGCCGCTTTTTTTCATCCCTTTTTTTTTATTTTCAAAATCAATGTCATATGATACATGTTCTTGATTGTAGTACTGTAGTGCTTGTAAAGAAATGTATATTTTATCAACAAAATAATGCAATACTCGAGAAATAAATTACAAGGTTTTCCCGGGGTTTCCTTGCCCTTTTTCTATTAGAAAGAGGTAGATCTCAGAGCTAAACAGTACATGGTAGAATAGAAATAACCAACTTTGATTCGTGTATTGTTGCAGGATATACAAATCGGACTCGGATATTTTGCAATTTTAATTAATATCTTAGGCCTGTGACCTTCGTGAGGGTCGCTTGTTCGATCCGCTGTAGAGGCATTTTGTAAACTAAATCATGTTACAAACCAATTCCTCGGTCGAATGAGATTGATGTAATGGACTGATTTCTTGAGAAAAATATGGATTTCTGACAAGCTCCTTAAACATCTAACAAACTTAAACAGCATATTCGTATTTGTGCTAGATTGAAACTATATAGCTTTGTCAAACTGCTATCCTTGAAAATATATACAGATAATTAACAACTTTATATGTGTCAAACCAGGCCGTGTATCGTCATGAAAACATGCCAAAACACGAAACATCGTTAATTTAGACATTATCTCGTTTTTCATTGTAGTATAATAGTTATACACAACAAAAGAACTGTTGTATGATACTTTGTTCATCCCTTTTATAAACCGTTAAGATGTACTTTTAGAGTAAATGTTTGCCAGCTTTATTCAACTGTCCGAGGCAACATCACCCCTACATATAATCACTTACCTTGTTAACCATATATAGACACATTATTTAGTTAACGCACAAACTAAAAACATACTTTAATCAACGGTTATCAATATCCGATTACATTTTGTATGTACACATATAATTCCACTTAATTTTCTGAAATAAATCCAAAACTATTTAATAATAGTCACTATTTAAGATATAATCAATGGCCGTATAGTAAACAAAAACATATCCAAGAGATAGATGAGTACAATTCCGAGCCGTCTTAGAGAGGTCAGGTGTCAGCGGTATTACCATTAGGGGGCTTTGTTCATGCGACAACCCAGGCAAGCCAGGAAAATCACACTTGGTCTCGTTTGGAGACTTACCTCGGCCACTGTCCATCAGTTGTTATATATAACAGAACGTTTAGCAGACGAAGAGGTGTTTTAACCTTTCGATTTAGAAATACATAAATTTACAAATTTTATCGAAAGTCAGACAGCGGATATATATATCATATTAAATTTCGTACATTTAGAAAATAATTTTCTGTGTCTATGGACGTTTAGACAGAAAATAAGTTTCATTATATTCATATACCATTCCCTAGCATACGTATAGTAACGTTCGCCATACGTTTGACCGGAAACAATTTCCGTAAAAATATCAATTAAATTCTGCTTCTCCCAAAATGTTAGAAAGAGAGTAAAACTCCAGTAGGGTCCATATTTCTTTGTTTACAAAAACAACTCCGGACCTGTTCTTTTTATTAATGCTGAACAATTGATTTTCAAGTAACAATAACAAAATACATGTGTATGTGCAAATGAACTCATCACATAGATTTCCGGCTTGAATAGTTCTTTATTAGAACGGCACTAAAGGGAGGATGGTGGGCTAGAACCGACATCACAACAATATTTTAAATGTTACTATGCTCAAATTTTACGTCATATTTAAATGAGCAATTTAAATATGCAAATTGGATATTATCTCCAATTTTCTGTATTCGGTCATACACACATCGACAACAGTTTGTGATCATGATTTAGGCGATTATTTATAAATTTCAGATGAATTATGTTATAAGTTTCATGCAATTCGTGCCTCGTGAATGAATGAAAGAACACTTTTTATCGCCTATAACTATTATGATGGACTGAAAAGCCTGTAGATGTTTTATTTGATAGTGTTTCGTGTGGTGGTATGCTATTATGACGATAGACACCTTAGTTTGACACGGATGTATAGATTTCATATCGTTTAAGGTTATTCAGTACACTTGTGCCGAGAAAGATTGATGAAATAACCAAAAGGTTGAACCCCCTCCACTAATGTTTTGATGCGAGATACAATTTATCTGGTAAATGTTAGTTAGGTACAAAAACATTGAAAACAGACATTTCAATATAACGTTATTTGAATTAGATAAAAAAAATCAGAAACTATAGAATTCGAGAGCTTTTCTAAACTATTTTTTGTGAAAGTTACAATAATATCAAAGTACTAGTATTGATCTATGTCGTGCTAGGCATGATTGAAAATCGGGTTAATGTCTAATTTGATAGTGCATTGTGATGTGATATCACAACAATATATACTCTGGATGACATAGGTATGTACATACTACTACAATTTTTAAAAGAAAGTATAATTTTTAAGGTATGGATAATGTGTTTAGCTGCAATATGCTTTAAACAATGCATAATTAATAATTCTACCATGTTTGCTATGCAACAACAGGTTAGATTGGTTTACGCTCGTGTCTATAATACATGCTCGTGAGTCACGGTTGTTACAATGTTATGTATCTAATACGGTTATTATAGCCGAGTGGGCTAATGGTTTAGTCTCACCTCAGCTTTTTATCACGACGCCAGTTCGAATCCTACGAAGGCCGCTTTTTTTCATCCCTTTTTTTTTTATTTTCAAAATCAATGTCATATGATACATGTTCTTGATTGTAGTACTGTAGTGCTTGTAAAGAAATGTATATTTTATCAACAAAATAATGCAATACTCGAGAAATAAATTACAAGGTTTTCCCGGGGTTTCCTTGCCCTTTTTCTATTAGAAAGAGGTAGATCTCAGAGCTAAACAGTACATGGTAGAATAGAAATAACCAACTTTGATTCGTGTATTGTTGCAGGATATACAAATCGGACTCGGATATTTTGCAATTTTAATTAATATCTTAGGCCTGTGACCTTCGTGAGGGTCGCTTGTTCGATCCGCTGTAGAGGCATTTTGTAAACTAAATCATGTTACAAACCAATTCCTCGGTCGAATGAGATTGATGTAATGGACTGATTTCTTGAGAAAAATATGGATTTCTGACAAGCTCCTTAAACATCTAACAAACTTAAACAGCATATTCGTATTTGTGCTAGATTGAAACTATATAGCTTTGTCAAACTGCTATCCTTGAAAATATATACAGATAATTAACAACTTTATATGTGTCAAACCAGGCCGTGTATCGTCATGAAAACATGCCAAAACACGAAACATCGTTAATTTAGACATTATCTCGTTTTTCATTGTAGTATAATAGTTATACACAACAAAAGAACTGTTGTATGATACTTTGTTCATCCCTTTTATAAACCGTTAAGATGTACTTTTAGAGTAAATGTTTGCCAGCTTTATTCAACTGTCCGAGGCAACATCACCCCTACATATAATCACTTACCTTGTTAACCATATATAGACACATTATTTAGTTAACGCACAAACTAAAACATACTTTAATCAACGGTTATCAATATCCGATTACATTTTGTATGTACACATATAATTCCACTTAATTTTCTGAAATAAATCCAAAACTATTTAATAATAGTCACTATTTAAGATATAATCAATGGCCGTATAGTAAACAAAAACATATCCAAGAGATAGATGAGTACAATTCCGAGCCGTCTTAGAGAGGTCAGGTGTCAGCGGTATTACCATTAGGGGGCTTTGTTCATGCGACAACCCAGGCAAGCCAGGAAAATCACACTTGGTCTCGTTTGGAGACTTACCTCGGCCACTGTCCATCAGTTGTTATATATAACAGAACGTTTAGCAGACGAAGAGGTGTTTTAACCTTTCGATTTAGAAATACATAAATTTACAAATTTTATCGAAAGTCAGACAGCAGATATATATATCATATTAAATTTCGTACATTTAGAAAATAATTTTCTGTGTCTATGGACGTTTAGACAGAAAATAAGTTTCATTATATTCATATACCATTCCCTAGCATACGTATAGTAACGTTCGCCATACGTTTGACCGGAAACAATTTCCGTAAAAATATCAATTAAATTCTGCTTCTCCCAAAATGTTAGAAAGAGAGTAAAACTCCAGTAGGGTCCATATTTCTTTGTTTACAAAAACAACTCCGGACCTGTTCTTTTTATTAATGCTGAACAATTGATTTTCAAGTAACAATAACAAAATACATGTGTATGTGCAAATGAACTCATCACATAGATTTCCGGGGCTTTTGAATAAAAAATTCTTTTTGAAGAAAAAAAAAAAGGC
>NW_022979829.1:0-17841 GCF_902652985.1 Pecten maximus | reverse complement strand
CACTTAAAAAACTACTTGCATGTGGCTAAACCCCACTAAAAATCATTATAAAACAGTTACCTCTTCTATGATGTGCGCTCCCAGCCCTTACATCATCATAAAACAGTTACATCATCTGTCATAAGTGCTACCAGCCCTTACATCATTATAAAACAGTTACCTTATCTGTCATGTGCGCTACCAGCCCTTACATCATTATAAAACAGTTACCTTATCTGTCATGTGCGCTACCAGCCCTTACATCATTATAAAACAGTTACCTTATCTGTCATGTGAGCTACCAGCCCTTACATCATTATAAAACAGTTACCTTATCTGTCATGTGCGCTACCAGCCCTTACATCATTATAAAACAGTTACCTCGTCTGTCATGTGCGCTACCAGCCCTTACATCATTATAAAACAGTTACCTCGTCTGTCATGTGCGCTACCAGCCCTTACATCATTATAAAACAGTTACCTTATCTGTCATGTGCGCTACCAGCCCTTACATCATTATAAAACAGTTACCTTATCTGTCATGTGAGCTACCAGCCCTTACATCATTATAAAACAGTTACCTTATCTGTCATGTGTGCTACCAGCCCTTACATCATTATAAAACAGTTACCTTATCTGTCACGTGTGCTACCAGCCCTTACATCATTATTAAAACAGTTACCTCGTCTGTCATGTGCGCTACCAGCCCTTACATCATCATATAACAGTAACTTCCTCTGTCATGTGTTCTTCCAGCCATTACATCATTATTAAACAGTTACCTCATCTGTCATGTGCGCTACCAGCCCTTACATCATTATAAAACAGTTACCTCATCTGTCACGTGTGCTACCAGCCCTTACATCATTATAAAACAGTTACCTCATCTGTCATGTGCGCTACCAGCCCTTACATCATTATAAAACAGTTACCTTATCTGTCATGTGCGCTACCAGCCCTTACATCATTACAAAACAGTTACCTTATCTGTCATGTGCGCTACCAGCCCTTACATCATTACAAAACAGTTACCTTATCTGTCATGTGTGCTACCAGCCCTTACATCATTATAAAACAGTTACCTCATCTGTCACGTGTGCTACCAGCCCTTACATCATTATAAAACAGTTACCTTATCTGTCATGTGCGCTACCAGCCCTTACATCATTACAAAACAGTTACCTTATCTGTCATGTGTGCTACCAGCCCTTACATCATTATAAAACAGTAACTTCCTCTGTCATGTGCGCTACCAGCCCTTACATCATTATAAAACAGTTACCTTATCTGTCATGTGCGCTACCAGCCCTTACATCATTATAAAACAGTACCTTCCTCTGTCATGTGCGCTACCAGCCCTTACATCATTATAAAACAGTTACCTCATCTGTCATGTACGCTACCACTCACATCGTTTTAGTATGTGTTATATTTTGTATTGAGAATGGGAATGTTTATTCTATTATGACTATTGAAAAAATAATGCGTAATCTATAAACGTTTGTATTTCAATTAGCAATGCATACAATATTGTTGTTAACGAATTGTCGAGTGGAAAGTTTTCACGTGATGTCGAATGATAACAAATTTCAGTCAATGCCCCTGTAATCTTGTATTAATTTATACACAATTCTATCTAACGAGTGAGTACATATTCCCTTCAAGGCTATAAATATGCCTTACCTCCCTCTTAGGTTGCCTCAGTGGAACAGCTAATATTATTTTTTTTTAATTTGACATTGAACTTATTTAAATGAACAAGCCACCTCTGCGTATGTATCCGTGCCTAATTTAACACCATCTTATTCAGATTTATGCGCTAAATGAATTGCATGTGTACTGTCAATATAGACTTCATTTCCACAGAAAGAATATGAAACATGTTCTATGTTTGTTATGAGTCGTTAATTTTGGATAATTGATGATGTAGCTTTCAAATGTGCAATGCTGTTGATTTTGTGTCCATAGAAACCAGTCTCGGTCTATATTACTTTATATATTTCCAGAGCTTTTCGATTGTTTCCACCCTCAACTTCATGCGGACAATTGTGTCTTTAATTCCGTTCGCCTGTCGGACATTTGGAGAAACCAGAATCAGTTTTGAAAGAATAAAGGTATATCGTGAATTATTTACCAAATCATGCCAACATGTATATAATATTGGAATCGTTTTCATTTTAGTGACTTGTTCTGGTAACTGAGGTTTAATCAGGATAACGTTAACTATCTGGAATGATTGACAATAACAACTACACTGTTATGCAATTAAAATCTGCTATCGAGGTTAGCAGCCATGATTCAAAATCGATTGCAAGGTCATGAAATGTCAAACGCGCTATGATAATATAACCCCTTCAATTTTATGAAATTATATCTCACCATTTATAAGGACGATACGCCCAATTTTATATCAACTGCCTTTAAATACAACAAAGCTAATCAATATCTGGCATATTCATAAAATGATTTCTGTTTAGATTGACAATAATAGAACACTTTCAATCCATGATACTATCAGTGAATATATATGGGAATATTCAAATATCAAAAAAGTATATCCTGTTGTATATTTGTCATAGAATCCTGGATTATCCTATGAACATGTGGTATGGATACTTCCTTATTTAAAGAATTGTATATATCTCTTTCAGCTACGATGGAAATAAAATACATATTAGATTCCTGATATATCGTGTCTGTGTACAATTATAATAATGCAATATATTTAATCCATACAGCGTTTTATGCTAGAAGATGAATTCACGCCGCCTGATCGCGATGTCAAAGACAAAGGGAATGCAATTGAGCTGAAAAGCACAGTGTTTATGTGGGATGGCGAGGGCAGCAAAGAGCCATCCGATAAACTTAAGCTAAAGGTTATGATATTTAAGTGAACAAGTGGTTTTGGTAACAATGCTATTACATGTACCTTTACGTGAGTGCATATGGAAATGCTACATTATATATCGATATGAGGACATCTTAACAATCCCTCCTCTAGTATAATAATTATAGCAAAACTACAATATATAATTGTTTTCTAAATTGATATACATATAAAATTATGATATCACTATTAAATTCGTTTAGTGTTTCTTTTTGTCTTGTAGTAATGTTGTAGCCATTCGGTTATGTATAATTGTTTTTTCGTTTAGAATCGCGTCGTCATCCGTCAACAACATCGCTAGTACTACAGAGTATAGACCTCACAGTCAGAAGGGTAAGATAAGTGAAACAAAATATTGGATTTTTAAAAATTAACACCGAAGCTCTTCAGTTTAAGTTTTGATACTCTTCATAATATTTAAGCTACTACAATAGATATAACAATATAACAGTTTTGGTAGGCCATTTTACTGAATGTCTTTTTTTTTTGTGAATAATCTTTTGAAGACAAGTCGTTAACTAGTTTTTTACCGTTTGTATAGGGTAAACATATCGGTATATGTGGTGCAGTTGGTTGTGGGAAGTCATCCTTGCTGCAGGCATTGATCGGAAGGGTGAGCTTTTATCTCTTGTCATGTTTTTTGCCGCCTCCGATGACCACTTTAGGCCCATATCATCACTGACGAGTCCTAGAAAGACGTAAACAGCTGTATAATGTCCCTCAGCATCACTGACGAGTCCTAGAAGGACTAAACAGCAGTATAATGCAGTTTGATTTATTTCATTATTTCATTTCGACTTTATTTTATCTAAAAGATGCTTAGATCTTGTGTAATTTGTACAGTCATGTGATCTACTAGTATATAATACGTTAGATGTAAATAGAAGAAGATAACTTTGTCAAGAATATTGATATCAGGACTTTTAATACATGGAATACAACAAATGAAGGAAAGATTTTTTTCTTAACTGCATTTTCTGTTCACATTATTGCTGAGAGCTTCTTTTGTTACACCTTCTTTAGTGGAATGTATTAATATCATTGAAATTCAGATCGGCCGGAAGCAAGTTCTTAACTGTGGGTCTACCAAATATACCAATTCGATTAAAAAATTCCTAAAACGAAATATTTCTGAGAAAGTAAAATTAAAATGGAGAAATGCAAAATAAAATATAAAGGATGTTTGTAAATGTTAGTAAGGAAAATTTAAATATATTCGACATTTGATAATACATTATAAGATATAAGAATATTTGGTTTTACTCCCAGATGCCGCTAATTACAGGACAAATTGCGGTTGATGGTCAGGTGGCGTATGCGGCACAACAGGCATGGATATTCAATGGAACACTCAGAGAAAACGTTCTCTTCGGAAAACCTTATCAAAATGATTGGTATGCCAAGGGACACATTGCAGCATTATATTAATATGTTTTATGATATATACGAACATAATCAACAAACAAACAAAATTATTTTATGGAGAAATAAATCTTCTTATGATAAACATTTTAAGTATTTTTAAAACATGCATAGTTGTCAAATGCATTCTAATTGTTCAATTTCTATAAATTATCAGCATGCCAATATAAATGAAGCCAACTGAAATGAGCCGAATTCACACGTACCAGTATACCAAAACATGGCAACAGATGGTGAGTAAATATGAATTGATAATTAATTTATTAAATCCATGATACAGGTACACTAAGGTTGTCCAAGCCTGTAGTTTGTACCAGGATATCCGCATACTGGCCAATGGAGACCTTACTGAGGTGAGCACATATTTGTGATCAGATTTTGTAGATGCAATTCACTAATTTCATCAGTGAAGTAGCAGTCAATAAAAAGGGAAAACATAACAGTGACATTAAGTGTGAAAAACTAAGAAATGTTTTAAGGAGCAACGATTTATAAAAAAGATAAACTAAATTTAGCCATAGTAAACACCACTGATGTCCATCATTTTACACACTATTTTATAATTAGATCGGCGATAAAGGAATAAACCTAAGTGGTGGCCAGAAACAGCGCGTGAGTCTGGCGCGTGCTGTCTACAGTAAAAGCGACATATATCTCCTTGACGACCCATTGTCCGCCGTTGACGTCCACGTCGGTCAGCATTTGTTCCACAAGTGTATTGATAAAGTTTTGAAGAATAAAACCGTTGTCTTGGTAACTCATCAACTCCAGGTAAATAATCAGATATGAAATCAATAATATTACAATGTCCTCGTAGCAATTTGGATTTAAAAAAGTTAATTTTACAGTTGAATATACGGTGGAAACACTTTCTCCTCGTGAAAGAGTGAATACTCAACAAAATGTTCCAATTCATTCCAAAGTGGACATGACAGACTTACTATTTAACGTTTATGATTATTTCTTAACAGTATTTAAAACACTGTGACGAAATTTACGTTATGGATGATGGTGAAATAATCGAGCACGGAACACATGATTCGCTGTTGGCACTGCATGGACAATATACTAAAGTGATGGCACAGTATAATTCAAAAATGTACGATATCGATACAACAGGTAACGATACCACGGATTTTTTTTAAATTCCTGTTCCTTAATAAGAACCTAAACTAATAGGATATATATTATTATTTCCCTGTTCCAGAATCTTTTTCATTGTCCGCCCTTTTCTTGACATTAAACATCACCGAAAATACTTGGTTTGATATCGGGAATGGACATATTCAAATTTTAGTGTTTTTTTACTATCATCATCGACTCAATATTCCACTATGTAGATGCAGTCATGTTTGTATAAAATTAAAATCAGTTTATATTTGAATAAATTATCGTGCTTGTGTACTACATTATGTAGGTACCTGTAAATGAAGCTGTCAACATATTTAGTTCATAACTGATACCACATAACATATCTAATGAAGATATCAATATATTTTACTATTTTTCAAATAAGGAAATGATAAATACATAAAAAGACAGATATCTACTGATGTTGTAGAATGAATTATGTCCATTATATTGCAGACGATCACAGCATAGAGGAAGATGACACTTACAAGGAATCAATTGATATGAAAACAAATCAGCAGCAGAATGCCAAGAACAAATCAATAGCTGCAGCTTCGCTCGGTCAAAACTACGAAAAAGGTTTGTAAATGCATTCAGTATTGGCTGTAATCTTCAACTGATTTTATAGATAACTTTTTATCTGCCATTATGCCATTATGAATAATTGCTTCACAGCCTTTTCCTTTTTGAGATATTAGTGAGACTTTTTTCTTGTTGGTGAAACCATATTTAAAGGTAATGAAAATGAACTAACACGAGTAAGATAACCGTTTTTGGGGGACCGCTATATATGATTTCTTTTATTTATCTATTTATTTATTCATTTTTGCTTTTTGTTTTTGTTTTTGTTTTTTTTTTTTTGTTATATTTTTTTGTTTGTTATTTTTTAAGTAAAAATATATTAGACGGAAATCGAATAGGCATATGACACACAGGGAGTTTTTTAAAAAGCGAAATTGTCAAATATAGTTTGATCCTCTAATTACATGATACGACCACGGCTTCTTTTTCATCTAAGATAACGCTTACTATGTGCTCACATGCAGCTATTTGGTCAGTTCAAGCTACAAAAAGTTACATCTTCCGCGTAATATGTGAGGCAAAATTAAGTGTCATGTAATTTTGCATTATGTGTATACGTGTTTGCGTTGACACACACAGTCGTCGTCGTCGGTAATTTCTCTCATCCTGACATTTACTTACACTATTATGAGAAGAAGGTAACGCAATTATCAAAATTAACACTTAACGTTCCATTTGTGTAGCGAATATCGTAAGGCCAATGACTTGGAATCATGTTTGATACGTAAGTGTTTTCCATTTCAGGTACTTTAACAAACAGAGAAACTTCAGCAGCTGGCGACATCACTAGGGGGACATACATGAGCTACATCAACGCAGGTGGCGGCAAAAGAGTGACAGCTTTGGTGCTCTTGCTTCATATGTGTTTCGCATCTTCTGTTGCGTTCAGTGAATGGTGGCTAGGAATTTGGATCGAACAGACAGTAGGTTCAGCTTCAATTATCATTTCAGATTTCGATTTTACTAGATTGTAATATGTTACTAACAATGGTATCGACATAATAATATAAATATAAAGAATTGTTTTGTTTTAATTTCTGTACCAGGATCGAAGTGTATTTACAATGGGGAACTTAATATTTTACTTGATGCGCTATCCTTTTATTATACTTGGGCACCACAACATTCCATATCACATAACAAAAATAAATATTCTTATATAAAGTGTTTGAACAGCGATGAGATTAATGCTACAGGCAATCCATACCGGAAGCACAAGGATTTCTCTGGAGGTCGTATCTCCAGGTCGTCAGATTGTTATAGTGCCTTTTCAATATTCGTGCACCCTCCCGAAATTAATTCAATGAATTCTTGAATACTTTCTAGTATTATATTCCGGTTTTGCCCAGCTGACGAGGAAAATTTCAAAGGAATCGGCTGTATTCATAATGTCAATATTTGTTCTCAATTATCGGCGTGCTTTAAATTTCAAAATGGTATATCGTATGATTATTTTTTCAAGGGCTGGTGTGACAAGTAGTTCTGTATTTATTCTTGCGCAAGAATAATCACAAGTCAACATCGCTACTTACGTACATTGGGTTTGGTTAGTTTTACATTGTATCTAGAGAGAATACAACACAAGTGTAAATATATATTTATGCTCCCCGAACAAAGTAGGTGAGCATCATTTAGGGACATATCAGTATCGCGCATTTATTTCTTCCATCAAAATTTATAAATGTGTAATTCAACTTTGTTTCGGTGTGTGGATGAAAAGCAACGTAGAATTTTTTTTTGATGGACTACCATCAGATATGGTGAGATTCAATTCAAATTAGGAACAGTCATGCGACTTTCCTTTGCTGTCTGAGAAAAATAATCGCAATACATTGGCTTTTGAATCCTCATTATTTGATTTAAAAATACTAACGCCTGTTGTGGTAGCTTGGGAGACATATGTAACGTCTTTCGTTACAATTGAAACAGGTTACTACTGTTCGTCCCAATAACATTATATTCTATATCAATACGATAAATCTTTATGCCATAACCAACACGGAAAGCTACAACATAACCATCTGTAATGTGAAGAACTATGAATTTGCAGTTTTGTCTTTTTATAGATGATGATGATGATGATGATGATGATGATTGTCTATCATTCTTTTCAGACTTCGCCAGCAGTAGTAATACTTCCTTCCCGAACTCAATTCAAATGCGACAAACTTGTCAGTTGTAGAGAATATTACATTATCAACCGAGCAAACAACAAATAAAACATTTTCGTTGCAAATGGAAGAGTTTCAGGAAAATAAGGACTGGTATTTAAATATCTATATTTATACAACTATAGTTATAGCCGGATTAGCTGCCTTAAAAGCACTAGCAGTCGGAAAGGTAAGTAATCCCTACTTCTTACATGTCGACAGTCAGTCGCTAAAGTATGTACTCCTTTAAAATCGATAAAAAAACTAATGGTTTATGCACATTAAAATTAAACAAGGAAAATTAATTGTAAAGCTTTTGCCCTGTTTTTCTATGGCAAAGCATAGATTATACAGTAATTGCTGTGATAGGCTATCGCCAATCGACCACTTTTGTGACGACCGATATTATTTTGATTATATAGTTTTCGCTATTGAGAATTTTCACAGATTTTGTGACGTTATAAGAGTATCTATAAAAAAAGATAACGTATTTACGATGTAAGTGACGAATGCTTTATAAAATGGTACTACAACACTATTATCAATCGTCATTGACCAACATCAATCCCGTCAAAACATCATCAGGTTTTTCATTATCAGTCTTCAAGGCATCATTGTAAAGAACCGTAGTAATGCTATGATAAAATACATTTCAACTAAGATTGCAATATATATATTTAAAAAAATCAATCAACAACGTTCTCTTAGCGCTTTCTCTCCATCTTGGGAACTCCCAAGATGGAGAGAAAGCGCTAAGAGAACGTTGTTAAGTTTTTTGTTTTAAAATTATTATTCCGTCCGTAAGGATCAAATAACGTTTTTATTGTATATATATATAATAATAATACTAATAATGCAAATAAATAAATAAATAAATAAAAAATTCTAAAAGGATTTTTTGATAAAATGCAATTAGCAATGTATTTTTTTGCTCGTGTGGAGCGACTCCTGCTCAGTGAAGAGCAGTTATCTTTCTTCTCTAAACTACCCTCGTAAAGAACAATTATAGAAAATTGATATACCGTAATTAGAAAACAGTCACAAATGAATAGAATAAATCAATGTTGTGCTAGGGCTGCTCGAAATATCTCATGATTTGAACTTTTTTCCCTAGTCAAATTAAAGAAAATGATTTATGGATTTGTCATGCAGGTGATGGTTAGGGCATCTGTCAAGCTATATAACAAGGCCGTAAGAAGAATTATGCATGCTCCAATGCAGTACTTTGACGCAAATCCGTCTGGTAGACTCCTAAACCGATTCTTGCGGGACGTAGATGAAGGCTAGTAAATCTATAAAAATAGAAGCCATTATGGTCGTAGTGTAAATTGTGCTCCTAATCATACTGTCTATTTTAGCATGGGCCATTAAGAAAGAATTTGTTCATGATTAAACCTGAAATAACCTTTTGAATGTTGGTATGTGTTTTTTTTATTTGTTTGTTTTTTGTAAATCCAAGTTTAGAAAACTTTCAGATTTCCTCTAAAATGTATAAATGTCATAATGCGGGACTTCATACACATACGTTAAATTATGAGACTCACGTTACTGTTACAGCTGATATATTCATTCCGAATCTGTTGGATAGCCCTACTTCAATCGATGATGGTGATACTTCTGGCCCTCGTCACTACGACCTACAACTTCCCATGGTTTCTCATCGCATTTGTTCCAATTGTGTTTTACTTCTACATTATCAAAGTCATATCATCCGTGTCCATTCGTAATTTCAAACGACTTGAAAATGTGTTGAGGTCACCACTTATAAACCATGTGACCATATCATGCAATGGACTTAGTACCATTGTTGCTTACTCACAAGAAAAAAACTTCATTGATAGGTAAGCAATGGAATAGGAACGCATAGCTTTACTTGTGAATTAACATTTTTACTATTCAGTAACTCAGACTAGTTTTCAACAATATAATATATAAATAAATCAATCTCTTCTCTGTATATCGCTAGAATACATTGCTCAGATGGGGAATGGATTATGAAAATATTTACAAAGATTTTCAGCAGAAATCGTTTACGCAAACTAACTGAAAAATAACAAAAAAGAGAAAATAAACTCATATCACCTGTATTTGTATATTCATTATAGATGTGGTCGTTACTCGGACACGACTTCCATGAGTCTGTTGTTGTTTGAAGCCAGTATGAGGTGGATGAGCACGAGAATAGGCGTTGGGGGTGTTGCTGTAGCAGTTGTTACGACTATCACTGTGCTGTTCACTAAGGGCACCGTGCCCACTGCCTTGGCAGCACTGTCTCTCACGATGTCCGTCAAGGTAGATTATCCAAAACATTCACCACATAGTCTTTTCAATTTCACTGAATCACTTATGTATGTCAGTACACAAAAACAAATATCTACCTAGGATGGTATTCAATCATCGGGCGTCTTAACCCACAGTTTAGCTCTTCAGCAGCCACACGAATACAACCTACAGACAGACTATTTAGAATAAATGTAATCTTTACCCTACACAATATATGTACATGCAAATGTATATCAATTTACACCATACAGTAAATGTCTAGAGAAAGATATGCGTATAAGTTTGTAAGTCGCTTTGTCAATGTAAGAAAGCTGTGTAAGAAACATCTATCTTACGTACATGTAGCATTTCAGGACTCGCACAGCTAAATATTTTACTATATTTTATTACTTGTGACTCCATCTACTCCACCGCTCATTGGAAGTTCAAATGGTGTTTTCACTACCTGCAAAATGATATTATCGTATACGCTTAATGACATATAAGAACACACGGGTACTCAAAAATACATTAATCCTGATATTTACAATGGATTTGATAGGGAAATCCCTCACTTCGGGAATTCCTGCCCTTTTTCACCTGTATTCCTGCGTCATTCGATTTTCATTAGTAATGTATTTTTTTTTCAAATCTTCAGACATTACTCTTTATTCTAGTGAATAGAAAGTACCCACTAGTATATCAGATAATGATTATTTGAAAAAAAAATCCTACAAACCTCAGAAAACATGTTCAAGGTCTCTTGGTTCAAGTAAAACAGGAGATGTTTTGATGATTTAGTTGTGTGTTGTGCGAGTCTTTTAACGCGTGCGTCATCTGCGACCATGCATTTATCTTACCCAGAGATAAACTGATGAAAATCCCAATACCAATAAGTAAGAAAGAAAAGACAATTTGGTAAGGGATAATTTCACGCTTAAATACTGTACTACAACAGTCACAGGAGGTTATCATGTCATGTGTCATAAAACATACAGAACATAAAATAACTGGACAATGAGAGGACACTGAAGGAAAGCCATACATAATGCTATGTAACATGTTCTCAAATAACAAAAACAACGAAATGTTTTCGTCCAAGTTAGTCCCGTGGCCAGAATTTGTTAAGTTTTTGTCACTGGGTGTATTTGGACCTTGCGAGTGTAGCATATTCTCAAACATTTTAGGGTGTTAGATTCACCAAAATTTCGTAAAAATGACATCCCCCATGTTCATAACACATCCCCCCACCCCACACACACACAATTGAGTATATTTGTGTAGATTTTAAATACAGCTCTAGCCATGCAAGTAGCATTCCACCAAGAAAACCAATTCACGCAGAAAAGATCGAATATCCGTATCGAGCTCCTGTCTGCCTGTTTATCTATGAAGCTGTCAAAATCACCACACTTCGAAATATCGGCATCTCGTAGCGATGGAGATCGACAGTAGCTCCGAATAGCCTTAAGCTATGACTGAAATTCCAATGCCAATTGTGACGTCAGGTAGTGACGTAGTATTATTTAAAAAGTGGCAGAACAATAACAAAAATACAAGTGTATTTTTTAAATACAAATTAAGTAATGTGTATTACATCAGTTTCAAGTGTTTGTGATAGAAGTTTTACTTTGATGTTGATAATTTGATAACGGATACATCAAATGTAGACGAATTACACATTCGGCTGAGAAGCCTGAAATTTGTGTGCAAACTTATACTTTACCAAAAATGATCTTTTAGAATGTCATTTTTCGTTTGGTGTATACTTCAAATAAAGAAACTTAGAAATGAAGAAATCTGGAGGTGATGTGGGAGAAAAAGACTCGTATGTTTAGATGTAGGATAGGATTATCCCTATTCTACATACACACATATGTTACCTCCTTTGTTTCTCATTTTTATATCCCCGATTTGAACTTGATTGAAATGGTGTATGTTGTTCATGAAGCAGAGCAAATTTTTATTGTTGGTATTTTGGACCTAAAGCATCAATGTGGCTGCAAAGTGGAACTCTGTGTATTCAAATGTTAAGGAATTGGAAACTGAACAAATGCTTCTACATTTGTAACATCAATTCAGTGATATTTCTCTGAAAAAGAAGGGGTGTTCAAAGCTCGATATGTGGTTGTGGATTAAAAACGTAATACAAAGGAAAAAAAAACCTGTCAAATTGGGTAAGGTATAAAAAATGTTACTACATCGTGTACTTGGATCCTATCCAGCGAAACATTTTTATTATAAATGTAATTTCCAATTAGTTCCATGCTTTTACCATTATTATCATACAGTACCATTAAGTGAGTGGAACTCGAGAACTTCGATCTTATTCTGATATGTTTTGTCATTGTAATGCCTTTCACCAATCTCTATAATTACACGATTCCAGGTGTCATCCCTAATCCAGTTCTTTGCTCGTATGATGAATGAGACGGAAGCTAGATTTACATCTATAGAACGAATGCATGAGTATGAGGTATATATACATAGAATGTACACATAATGGTCATTTTAAAAATTAGTTTCAAGTTTGAAATTTTCCTGATTATATACATCTTTTCCCAAGTTCTACAACCTTCATTCAATGTACCAATTGACCTTTTAGAACACCGTTATAGAAAAGGAATCTGGGATTATGCAAGTGGACAAAAAATGGCCAAATGAAGGCAGGATAGTATTTTCAGATGTGATGATGAAGTATCGCGTTGACATGGATCCCGTGCTCCATAACATCAGTTTCGATATCCTTCCTAAACAAAAGGTCGGCATTGTTGGCCGCACGGGAGCAGGTAGGATAAAACTCAATCAGAGGAAGACTTATCAAATAAGTATAAACCTTAATTATTGCTTTGAACAAAACACACACACACACACATATGTTCAGTGAATTTATATGTAACGTTTTTCTCGCATCATTTCTATGTTATGCACGTACAAAGTTAAACTAAACATTTCTTGCAAACATGATAACCAAATGTTTTGATAATTTTGATAATGCGTGCATCTATAGTTAACTTTGGCTATATATACAGGAAAATCATCTCTGGCAGCTGCGCTGTTTAGACTGACCGACCTATCGGTGGTCACGTGACTATTGATAACGTCGAAATTGGCAATATATCCCGGAAACGTCTACGTTCCAGTTTATCGTCGATTCCACAGGATCCCGTACTTTTTGCTGGTACACTTAGGCAAGTTTGTACACAAAATCAGTGTTTGCTAAAGCTTCTTTTAGTTTTTGATTCTTTTTCATTGGTCATACTAACAACCATAACGTAATACGGTAATGAATGCTAGTTAAAATATCAGCATGCATATAGGTATGCAGATATGTAGTCTTCATGATTTTTTTAATGTTTGAAATATAAATCTTGAAGATAATTAATTTGTCAGAGACAACGGTAATCTTTTTATATCAAAATAACCAAACTCGATAAAGTTTCAGGGAGGATATTTTCAAGATTATCTAAAAATGCATGAAAGACGGACATAACATTTCACTTTATGAATTACCCCTTTCAAAATGTTTATTATTCCATGAAAATATCCTCTCAATTCAACAGAATGCTTAGAAAGATATATATTGCAACAATATTGCATTTTGAGGATTAGTAGAACATCAATAAACGTATCGACTATTTGTAAACCACAGAATCCTGATGATAAGATGTTGCAAAACAAAACAATACAATAAACAATATCATCGTCATATTTACTGAATTTCAAAATAATATCTCCAGTTTATAGTACTTTATGGATGACAGTGTATATGTTTTCTTATGTAATGATCTTTGTTGTGATCATATGTGATTAGAACAATCACTCAACACACCAGATCTGACATTTTATGACACAGCAGAACTGTATTGAAAAAAAACCTTCGAATGTAAAACGTTCTTTAGCTAACATGATAATAATTTACTACTATCTGATTGAGAAGATTCTGTGAATGTCAATAATGGATCGTTTTTTAATTAGGCGGTATGTTTGTGATTTATAAAAAATGCCCTGGTTTCTATATTGTTATTTTGAAATGTGACATTCACTAACATTTCTATTTTAAATATACCTTTAACTTTTCAGGTATAATCTGGATCCTTTTGACATGTACACTGACGCAAAAGTGTGGGCAGCACTAGAACAAGTTCACATGAAGGAAAAAGTATGTATAAAATGCCATATTTTCAAACATTTAATAGCATTCTAAATAATCATCTACTAATTTAAATTCAAATCCTGATGTATGAGTGTGTATATTTACCACTGTCAACGAAATAAATCCTGACGTTATAAAACGATGTTTTGTATTTTGAACTAAAATACTACTTTGAACCAAGCGTTTTTTTCCGATTCAGTCTGTCCGAAATGACAAACTTGAATACCTTTGAAAAATTGAATGGCTATGAACTTGAACATCTGTCATAATTAAACGATTTCGATTAAGCAATGCTTTGTGAAGTTGTATTTCAGTCGTATGAAAATTTAATATTGATGAAAATATAAAAATCTCTACAATAAAACCACTTTATCGATTGCGTTTATGTCTATAAATCATTCCCACATTTCAAAATAAATTGTCTACATTTTAACTTTTTTTGGTGTTTTAATTGTTTCCGCTAAATTTTGTTTACACCAATAGTTCGTTCTCTCTCTCTCTCTCTCTCTCTCTCTCTCTCTCTCTCTCTCTCTCTCTCTCTCTCTCTCTCCATAAACAACAATTCAATTGTTCTATTTACTTATTTATTTATTAAGATGCAACTTCTTGACCAGACTCTTGACTTACGTATCGAGGAAAATGGAGAAAACTTTTCCGTGGGTGAACGACAACTTATATGTTTGGCACGTGCAATCCTGCGACAAAACAAGGTAAGAAGTCGCAGGAACGTCTAACTGTTATGGTAAAATCAGACAATTATTGAAAAAGATTTCCGATATTAGCTGATGTTTTATGTTCAATGTATATTTGATGACATTTCCCTGTATTTTTTCACATATCATATTACTTTTCAGATCCTGGTACTGGACGAAGCTACAGCGTCAATTGACACGTCTACAGATGTCATGATACAGGAGACGATCCGGGAGAGTTTCGCTGACTGTACTGTCCTGACGATCGCCCACAGACTCAACACCGTCTTACACTGTGACGTCATACTCGTCATGGACGCTGGAAAGGTGATAGAAATGGGCAATCCACAGACCTTGTTACAGAATCCTTCTTCGCATTTCAACAATATGAATCGTGCTCAAAACATGCTGTAATTAGACGCTTGCTATTGATAAATATCCCTATGATGTTTTATATTTAACATTGCCACTTTTCTTTGTTTGATGTTTTTGATTAAGCTTTAATAAAATTGCCCTGGTATATCAGAAATACACTGTTGTACACCTATGACGATGTCACAGAAATCATGAGAAAGGCATTTCAATGCTTCCGCTAGGGATCGAATCAAGGATCTCTTGACGTCTAGTTTTACTCTCATACCGAGCCGAGCGGTATAATATATCAAGCATTTACCATGTTATATGATTCATGTTTCTCTTTATCACAATTGTATGACACCACATTACTAATAAAAACCAAACATATGCCAGATTATCAATGTATATATCGCCAAATTAATATGCACAAACGATGTACACTTTGGGAACATCTGATATGATACTAGATATGAAGTGAGGTTCTCCAAAACGATAAGCATTTCCATAATGATGAACTGATATTCCAATAATAACAAAGAACTCATAGAAATTGTTAGATAATTTGCCCTCTTCCTCCCCTACTCGTTCTTGCAACCTTAGATTAGATTAGGTTTAAATGTTTGTAGGCATATTGGCGTTTTTAAGTGATGGCAGTATCAAGTCTATCCACCATCTTTAGGACAACTTTTCAGTCAAGATGGCGGCGTTGTTACTATGAATATCTCCATCTTTTGGACTATGGCGTTTTCAGAGTGGCGTTTTTGGAGTGAATATTCCCATCTTTTTGACAATTTTTATGTTCAGTGTGTATCTATATGTGCTAAGGCACATTTTGATTATTGGTATTTTAACTAATAAATGCTCAATTTCGATGAAGTATGTATTTGTGTGGTTTTTTTTTTTTTTTGGTTTTTTTTACATAATTATTGTCCAAAGCAGAGAATTACCTGTGTGCATTCTAATACTAAGTACTTACATTAGCCTTACAAGAAGTTATAACTAGTATTATTACATTTACTGACTTATTCTCTATATTAACACTACAATAAGCATTTGCATTCCTTTTCCTTGGGTCGAAAGATTCATGTAATTGATGTCAGGTTGTTACAGATATATAGTTTTACACACATTTTGATATTTTTAATGAATACTAACATATAATTTTACACACATTTTGATATATTTTAATGAATACTAACAGAAATAGGACCAAGCAATTATACATATAACATATATTTAGTTACGTTAAAACTGCAAGTAGCCTGGGGATCTATTATATTGAATGATCAAAGTAGTCACTTATTTTTATTTCTTCCTATTTCCTATTTCCACATTTTCTTTGTAATAAGTATGCAATTGATATTGTATATGATATTGTATATGATATTGTATATGGTATTGTATATGCCTAATGTTACTCTTTGCAAAGGTAAACCTTATTCATTTCATAATAATTACAAAACAAGTTATACCAGCTTATACCAGCTCATATTATCACTCGAGTTGGCCCGGATGGAAGAGCGCGAGGAAGAAAATCGCAGTACCAGGGGAAAACCCACCTGGTCGGGGATATGATGCTCATTAGTAATGCAAGTGACACGTTAAACTATGCTTTTAAGATCTTTCTCGCTGCTTTTTGCAGTCAACATTTTTCAATTTTCCATATTTTTCATATCATGCAGAAATACCACGATCATTGACCTAAAATTACTGAAAACCTCCGCACTTTGCAATGACCAAAATTTGTTTAGTTTCATAATATGAAATGGCAATTCTTTCGAAATACTGAATATTAATATATTTTGGCTCTCAAGATCAATTGACAAGTACATCACCACATACCCTTCATACGTCACTATAACAGAAGAATGTTTATTTTTAAGTTCTTACCGTCCATGCACAATATAAGTCTATATATGATAGGGAATATACACAGCTATATTGTGTAGGAGGGATTTCAAAGTTGTTAAGTAAATTCTAATAATGAGAGGTAATAACTTTTAAGTAATCAATTAAAGCAGTAACAGTATTCATACATGCATGTTTCAATTTTATAATACCAGTTTATATATTATATATATTAAACACACAGCGTAAGAAGTGTTCTCTAACGATATTTCGAGATCATAGATTTTAACTTTATTCACTCAAAATCAAAAACGCTTGCCATAAGAATCGCACTTTAAATGCTTTAAAGCCCCAACAAACAAATAACAAACTACC
>NW_022979828.1:0-3002 GCF_902652985.1 Pecten maximus | reverse complement strand
ATCTGTTAGAGTTTGTATATCAGTAATCCATTGTCACATCTGTTAGAGTATGTACATCAGTAATCCATTGTCATATCTGTTAGAGTTTGTACATCAGTAATCCATTGTCACATCTGTTAGAATTTGTACATCAGTAATCCATTGTCACATCTGTTAGAGTATGTACATCAGTAATCCATTGTCACATCTGTTAGAGTTTGTAGATCAGTAATCCATTGTCACATCTGTTAGAGTTTGTACATCAGTAATCCATTGTCACATCTGTTAGAGTTTGTACATCAGTAATCCATTGTCACATCTGTTAGAGTTTGTACATCAGTAATCCATTGTCATATCTGTTAGAGTTTGTACATCAGTAATCCATTGTCACATCTGTTAGAGTTTGTAACATCAGTAATCCATTGTCACATCTGTTAGAGTTTGTACATCAGTAATCCATTGTCACATCTGTTAGAGTTTGTACATCAGTAATCCATTGTCACATCTGTTAGAGTATGTACATCAGTAATCCATTGTCACATCTGTTAGTTTGTACATCAGTAATCCATTGTCACATCTGTTAGAGTTTGTAGATCAGTAATCCATTGTCACATCTGTTAGAGTTTGTACATCAGTAATCCATTGTCATATCTGTTAGAGTTTGTACATCAGTAATCCATTGTCACATCTGTTAAGAGTATGTACATCAGTAATCCATTGTCATATCTGCTAGAGTTTGTACATTAGTAATCCATTGTCACATCTGTTAGAGTTTGTACATCACTAATACATTGTCACATCTGTTAGATTTTGTACATCAGTAATCCATTGTCACATCTGTTAGAGTTTGTACATCAGTAATCCATTGTCACATCTGTTAGAGTTTGTACATCAATAATCCATTGTCACATCTGTTAGAGTTTGTACATCAGTAATCCATTGTCACATCTGTTAGAGTTTGTACATCAGTAATCCATTGCCACATCTGTTAGAGTATGTACATCAGTAATCCATTGTCACATCTGTTAGAGTTTGTACATCAGTAATCCATTGTCCCATCTGTTAGAATTTGTACATTAGTAATCCATTGTCACATCTGTTAGAGTTTGTACATCAGTAATCTATTGTCACATCTGTTAAAGTATGTACATCAGTAATCCATTGTCACATCTGTTAGAGTTTGTACATCAGTAATCCATTGTCACATCTGTTTGCTGTATTATTCTAGAACTCTGGTGTATGGGTCCTATTCTACCTTTGTCAACCTGTGTGAAGTGGATGGCAAGATTCCCTTTAACTCCTCTTCTGTTGTGTTGATGATGGAGATTGGTAAGGTAAGTCAAGGCTTTGTTAGATTCTATTCTACATATCATTCAATATGATCAGAGCATGACTATTCTCTGTTTGGGTGTTACCCTATGTTAGGAGATGTTAACAGTGTTCTATGTTTGTGTGTGACCCTATGTTAGGAGATGTTAACAGTGTTCTATGTTTGTGTGTTACCTTATGTTAGGAGATGTTAACAGTGTTCTATGTTTGTGTGTTACCTTATGTTAGGAGATGTTAACAGTGTTCTATGTTTGTGTGTTACCCTATGTTAGGAGATGTTAACAGTGTTCTATGTTTGTGTGTTACCCTATGTTAGGAGATGTTAACAGTGTTCTATGTTTGTGTGTTACCCTATGTTAGGAGATGTTAACAGTGTTCTATGTTTGGGTGTTATCCTATGTTAGGAGATGTTAACAGTGTTCTATGTTTGTGTGTTACCCTATGTTAGGAGATGTTAACAGTGTTCTATGTTTGGGTGTTACCCTATGTTAGGAGATGTTAACAGTGTTCTATGTTTGGGTGTTACCCTATGTAAGGTGATGTTAACAGTGTTCTATGTTTGGGTGTTATCTTATGTTAGGAGATGTTAACAGTGTTCTATGTTTGTGTGTTATCCTATGTTAGGAGATGTTAACAGTGTTCTATGTTGTGTGTTACCTTATGTTAGGAGATGTTAACAGTGTTCTATGTTTGTGTGTTATCCTATGTTAGGAGATGTTAACAGTGTTCTATGTTTGTGTGTTACCCTATGTTAGGAGATGTTAACAGTGTTCTATGTTTGTGTGTTACCCTATGTTAGGAGATGTTAACAGTGTTCTATGTTTGTGTGTTACCTTATGTTAGGAGATGTTAACAGTGATCTATGTTTGTGTGTTACCTTATGTTAGATGTTAACAGTGTTCTATGTTTGGGTGTTACCCTATGTTAGGAGATGTCAACAGTGTTCTATGTTTGTGTGTTACCCTATGTTAGGAGATGTTAACAGTGTTCTATGTCTGGGTGTTACCTTATGTTAGGAGATGTTAACAGTGTTCTATGTTTGTGTGTTACCCTATGTTAGGAGAAGTTAACAGTGTTCTATGTTTGGGTGTTACCTTATGTTAGGAGATGTTAACAGTGTTCTATGTTTGGGTGTTACCCTATGTTAGGAGATGTTAACAGTGTTCTATGTTTGTGTGTTATCCTATGTTAGGAGATGTTAACATTGTTCTATGTTTGGGTGTTACCCTATGTTAGGAGATGTTAACAGTGTTCTATGTTTGTGTGTTACCCTATGTTAGGAGATGTTAACAGTGTTCTATGTTTGTGTGTTATCCTTATGTTAGGAGATGTTAACAGTGTTCTATGTTTGGGTGTTATCCTATGTTAGGAGATGTTAACAGTGTTCTATGTTTGTGTGTTACCTTATGTTAGATGTTAACAGTGTTCTATGTTTGGGTGTTACCTTACACTACTGTATGCCAGCCCATGAATTTACCATGAACAACTACCCATGAAAATGCCATGAAAACCGGCCATGAAAACCCCTTTAAAAGGAACATAATTCATGACCATGGATTTTATTAGATTTGAAACAAAATGCCATGAATTTGTCACGGAAATCAATTCATAGCATCATTCATGGCCATGGAACCAGAATAGATTCATGGGGGTTTCATGGCCATGGTTATGCCATGAATTTCTTACCATTAATT
>NW_022979827.1:0-38452 GCF_902652985.1 Pecten maximus | reverse complement strand
TCGAAAAACCAAACATACCATTTTCTTCGGAATTACTTCTACTTGCTATATTTGGAAAGTCAGTTCTTCAGATTTAAGATTGAAGTCTCCAGGTTGAGTTATTCAGAAACCAGCGTTCAAAGTGTCGATTTTGGCGTGTTTGACCCAAAATATCTCCATAACTAGATTTTTTCCAGATATACCGGATATGTCAGGCTCTCGGGCCCATCGAGTTTTACAACTGTGGAAAGTTGTATCAAGTTTTATCGTGCCGTTTTCTTTGTGCCCAAATGTGCAGTAATCCGCGGCAAATTATGCAGAAGTAGCCGTATCTACATTCCGTTCCGTAAGGAACGATAACTCTGTTATCGCCTCCTTACTGCACTTCATTCCATACTAGAGGGTGACACCTGAAGGATGTCACAGATGGAATGAAGTGTAGTAAGGGGCGATAACTCTGTGTGAGCACGTTTTGTCAAAATCGCTCAATATCTAAGTTTCGACCAATAAAAAGACTGTTGTTCCTAAAGGCAACAAAACCCAACAAGTTGAATTTGTAGTCCCCTTAATACTTCCATACATCAAATCTAATTGAAATTGAACATTATCTACATTTCGACCAATCAGAGGCCAGGAATGGGCGACCATTTTGTTTAAATGTGAAAGTGAGGCTATGAGAGCGACCGGTGTTCAATGATGTTCCTATATATCAAATTTCATCAATATCGAACAATATCTAAATTTGGACCAATCAGAGGTCAGGAAATTGAGGACATTTTGTTTAAATGTGAAAGTAAGGCTACGAAAGGGACCGATATCCAATGATGTTCCTTCATATCAAATTTGATCAAAATCTGACAATATCTAAATTTAAACCAAGCAGAGCTCAGTTGATGGCGGCCATTTTCTTAAAATGTGAAAATTAGGCTACGAAAGTGATTGGTTTCCCTTGATGTACATACAAATCAAGAATCATTAAAATAGGACAATATCTAGGTGTCCATTTCTGTTACTCTAATACAATTATTGAAAAAATATGTCACAGTGACCTAATTTTGCAATATTCGTTATCGGCATGCCTTTCTCATCCTATGTGTCCATATTTGTTGCCCTAATATAATCATTGAAAAAGTAGGTCACAGTGACCAAAGTTTGCAATAGTTCCAGTCAGCATGCCTTTCTCATCCTAGATGTCCATTTCTATTGCCCTAATGTAATTATTGAAAAAGCAGGTCAGTGACCTAATTTTGCAATATTTGTTATGGCATGCCTTAATTTCTTATCCTAGATGTCTATTTCTGATGATCTAACATAATTACTGAAAAAGAAGGTCACAGTGACCTCATTTTGCAATATTTGCTATCAGCATTCCATTCTCATCCTTGATGTCTATTTTTGTTGCCCTAAAATAATCATAGAAAAAGTAGGTCTCATTGACCTAATTTTGCAATATTTGCTATCAGCATGCAATTATCATCCTAGATATCAGTTGATGTTGTCCTATCATGATCATCATTCCTACTTTTCATTTGCACAAGTTACAACATAGAGCAATGTAAAGACATAAATAGTATCAATGTGACATGCTTTCCACTTGCACAGTATCACTACATAAGGTATACATGTATATGTATATGACTATT
Organism: Pecten maximus; assembly: GCF_902652985.1. NCBI lineage: Eukaryota > Metazoa > Mollusca > Bivalvia > Pectinida > Pectinidae > Pecten > Pecten maximus. The sequence goes on along the minus strand of NW_022979827.1, from coordinate 36,830 downwards.
GAATTAGAAACCTACAGACTCTCTCCAAATTTGATTGAGATTATCAGAAGTTTTCTGATATTTACCATATTTACACAAGCTTAAAGGTACACTTAATACCAGAAACACATTTGTCAACAGCTTAAGTTATCAGCGATTTAAAGCTAAGACACTGGGTAACTGGGCAGCTCTGGAGATAGGGCTCCATTTCCAGACCTCTGCTGCCCTTTATCTAAATAATTTTATTGTTTTGCTGTGTGACCCTCAACCAGCAATACTATGGTTTCATGCAGAGATTAAGCTAACAGGTTTTCACATCAAAACTAACTGGTATCAGATAGTAGACAATCCAAAAGCCTAGTTATCTTAAACAAAGAAATGTTCTACAGAATTGAGTACTATATCACAGCATTGAGGCAACACCCTGTATAATGCTGCTAGCTAGCAGCCAGTTCCCCCATTTGGGACCCCTAGCAGCAATGTTACGCTGAGGATATAAACAGTGGGTGGTGCCAAAAGTCCCCACGCCACAGTTCGGGATAGAGATTTCCATGTTTGTGTGACGTCACAGTGAAACAGGGTGTCTCCACCCACAGTAGGGGTTCGACTCCCGTCGACAGATGTTTTTCGGCATAGCCGTCTAATTTTGTTTTGGTCCCGGATATGACGCGACAGGTGGCGTTACTGGTCAAGATGAAGTATGTGATTCGTCAATGTAGCGGTCAATACAAAATGCAGACATATAGTTAAAAACGAAACAAAGTTAAAGTGACCTCACGGTAAACCAATATTTTTTTCTTTTTTTTTTATTATATTATTTGGTATATCTTTTAAAAAATAATCTTCAGAACAATAACCATTCAAATTTGATGATGTATGTACATAAAAACATCAATTATCAATTATTAAAAGGTTATCACTCTGAATATGCAAATTTTGTGACATATATACGATAAACACATGCGCACAACAAACTAAAACACATGGAAACAAAAATGGCTTCCAATGTGAATCGACTGCGGTTGAAAACGATAACAGCTTCCACATTTGACAATGAAGAGAAAAATAGGAAAATGGGTCAAACACAATCCTAGAATTAAACTTGGGAAGCAGTACAATAGATTGTAACAGTTCAAACATGAAAACAGCAGTAATACGGACGCCGCTCGTATTCTGCTTGATTGTTTGATAGTAGGTCATGACAATCCCGGTAATATTTACACAAACTCATTGATATTCACACAAACTCGGTAATTGTTCCTTAAACTCGGTAATATTCACACAAACTCGGTAATAGTTCCACAAACTCGGTAATATTTATATTTATACAGTCTGTACCAGTACATCCCTACTGTCACTATACTATATGAACAGTGTTTACACTTATTTACACATAAATATGTGTGCTGTAATATATACAGAACGTGTTATTTAACATTTAAACCACTCAGAGACCTATATACTCTGAACCACTGTATAATATTGTTATCCAACTGACCCAGACAGAATATAGATATCGCCTTGTAAACTATCGTGTGTTTGTGTTGCCACGATTTCGAAACAGTCACGTAATGATTTAAGAATAATTTCCATGCTAAATTTAGAGGGGGATTCCCAACTAAATTGAGTGGTCAATCTGGACATAGGGATTGACTGTCAACATTGGAACAGCACAGAAACATAACTGGAAAGGAACAAAACGCGTACATTCAGTGAAAATTGCAACGTTTTTACCGTGATGTCCCTTTTAAATTGAATGCAAGCTGAATAAGTGGATGCATCTATTCAAATGACACATTTGCAGTCTTATTATCACCAAAAATGATTCAAAATGATATAATTTTGTTATCCGTGATGAAACTGCACATTTATTAATTACAGTGTAGTTCGTCAGTGTATGCCGTTTATCTTTTTTAAAGATATTTCTTGTTTTAATAGATTTGTATTGATTATTAAAAATATTTCATTGCTTCGCTTATTTTACATTTCCCGAATATAAAATTAGTAAGAAACGAATAAAATTTGTATTTAAATCCATTAATGAAACTCAATGACAAAATTAAACCATAAAATTGAATAGATTGGACTGACAATTAAATCAAATAGCCTTTAACATAGAAAACACTATAAAACCTTTCGTGCTTTGATTCCCACCAGGAGTCGAACCTGGGTCTCCTGCAACACAGTAGCAAGTGTGAAACCCCTTCACTATAGGAATGTGTATAGCACTACTTCATTTCAGACTGATTTTGTTGAATTGCAGTTCTTAATACATTTCAAAATATTTCCCCTCTGCTTTTACAAGGGCTTGGGACCTTCTAGCATTCTATAATATAACTTTCCCATCACCAAAACAAACAAAAAGAGTGTTGCTTCACTATAGTTCTTCTTCCCAGGATAACCTCTTGCCTTCATCATCTGCCTCCATTCATCAAAAGACACCTGGGCTGTCTGGGTGTAAAACTAGTTCCAGTAAAACTGTCTGTGTGTCGCGCTGTCTCCCACCTGTCCACATTTTCTGCACTGTATCACCTTCTACTAGTCAAACCTCCCCTTCCCTTTAACCCTTTAAAACCACGGGCTCCCTGTTTCAAAAAAATTTGGACGCCAGCTTATACATTGTATAACGGTCAACGTAGTGTAAAAATTTCCCGGGTCAACGATAGTTTTAAAATATATACCGGTAAAGATCTGTTAAATGATACCGGTCAAGAGGGGTTTTAAATATAAACCGGTCTCGGTGGTGTTAAATGTATACCGGCCCCAAACGGTGTGTAAAAATGTAAAACCGGTCAACGGTAGGTTAATGTTCCCGGGTCAACGTATGTTAAATTTTAACCGGTCACGGTGTTTTAATTTTATCCGGGGAAACGGTATTTTAAAATGTTCCCCCCTCAGGCTAGGTTAAATGTATCCCCGCCCCAGTTTTAACTTACCTTGCGCTAGTTTTAAATGTATACCGGTCTCTGGTTGTTCTGTTTTCCCGAGTAAATACGTGCACAAAAACGGTATTTTAAATTTTTTGATACGGGAAAAAGAGTAGTTTTTGAGATTTAGAAGACAAAAAACACTGTTCGAAAATAAATGACGTGGATTCTGATGTAAAAGGGGGGAAATTTCCCCCAGGGGGGGGTTTTCCCCAGGCAGTGTAAATGTCGGCTTACGTTTTTGTTTTCGACCGTGACCTAAGCAAACTGTTGCATCAGGACACGACGGGAAAAAAAGAACTTAAGTCCCCTATATTAGAAAACGATTAATTTTTTTTTTGGATGAGATTTTTGTGGTAAATAGTAAAAAAAAAAAAAATTAAAAAAAAAAAATTTGTAAAAGAAATGTGAAATATCTCTGAATTTTGCAACATTTCAAAAAATCTGGCTGACAGTGAAAATACAACAGCTCACCGAGCGCTACAAGTTCAATCAGACAAGCGAACAGACTTGATAACGTCACTCCTGACGTACGTCCGTAATAGACTCTCCTGAATGTGAGGTCGCGGTACATAGTACCCATGTTCAAAACCTTATTGTGGCCGTTCTGTGATAGCTATTGAAAAACTAATGATACCATTTTCTTCAGAATTATATGTACTTGTGATGTGTGAAGTTTCAGTATGTTGGCATTATGCGTTAATTCTCAAGACCGAGTTGTGCAGAAACCAGCAGTCAAAGTGTCGATTTTGGCGTGTTTGTACCCAAAATATCTCCATAACTAAAACTTTCCCAGATATAGCGGAAATGCCAGGACATAGATCACACCGAGTTTTGCAAGTGTGGAAATTTTTATCAAAATGTAATGAGCCGTTTTTCAGTAAGTTCCGGCAAAGTAGTTTGAATTAGCCGCATGTACATTACATTACGTTCCGCCCCTCAATACACCACATTCCACACATACTTGTGACGTTACCCGTGACGTAACATCCGGAATCCTCCTCTGGATTCCATGAGACTTCGCCAAAATACTACCCATTTTTAAAACCCTATTGTGGCCGTTCTATGACAGATATCGAAAAAACCAAACATACCATTTTCTTCGGAATTACTTCTACTTGCTATATTTGGAAAGTCAGTTCTTCAGATTTAAGATTGAAGTCTCCAGGTTGAGTTATTCAGAAACCAGCGTTCAAAGTGTCGATTTTGGCGTGTTTGACCCAAAATATCTCCATAACTAGATTTTTTCCAGATATACCGGATATGTCAGGCTCTCGGGCCCATCGAGTTTTACAACTGTGGAAAGTTGTATCAAGTTTTAATCGTGCCGTTTCTTTGTGCCCAAATGTGCAGTAATCCGCGGCAAATTATGCAGAAGTAGCCGTATCTACATTCCGTTCCGTAAGGAACGATAACTCTGTTATCGCCTCCTTACTGCACTTCATTCCATACTAGAGGGTGACACCTGAAGGATGTCACAGATGGAATGAAGTGTAGTAAGGGGCGATAACTCTGTGTGAGCACGTTTTGGTCAAAATCGCTCAATATCTAAGTTTCGACCAATAAAAAGGACTGTTGTTCCTAAAGGCAACAAAACCCAACAAGTTGAATTTGTAGTCCCCTTAATACTTCCATACATCAAATCTAATTGAAATTGAACATTATCTACATTTCGACCAATCAGAGGCCAGGAATGGGCGAACCATTTTGTTTAAATGTGAAAGTGAGGCTATGAGAGCGACCGGTGTTCAATGATGTTCCTATATATCAAATTTCATCAATATCGAACAATATCTAAATTTGGACCAATCAGAGGTCAGGAAATTGAGGACATTTTGTTTAAATGTGAAAGTAAGGCTACGAAAGGGACCGATATCCAATGATGTTCCTTCATATCAAATTTGATCAAAATCTGACAATATCTAAATTTAAACCAAGTAGAGCTCAGTTGATGGCGGCCATTTTCTTAAAATGTGAAAATTAGGCTACGAAAGTGATTGGTTTCCCTTGATGTACATACAAATCAAGAATCATTAAAATAGGACATATCTAGGTGTCCATTTCTGTTTACTCTAATACAATTATTGAAAAAATATGTCACAGTGACCTAATTTTGCAATATTCGTTATCGGCATGCCTTTCTCATCCTATGTGTCCATATTGTTGCCCTAATATAATCATTGAAAAAGTAGGTCACAGTGACCAAAGTTTGCAATAGTTCCAGTCAGCATGCCTTTCTCATCCTAGATGTCCATTTCTATTGCCCTAATGTAATTATTGAAAAAGCAGCAGGTCAGTGACCTAATTTTGCAATATTTGTTATGGCATGCCTTAATTTCTTATCCTAGATGTCTATTTCTGATGATCTAACATAATTACTGAAAAAGAAGGTCACAGTGACCTCATTTTGCAATATTTGCTGTCAGCATTCCATTCTCATCCTTGATGTCTATTTTTGTTGCCCTAAAATAATCATAGAAAAAGTAGGTCTCATTGACCTAATTTTGCAATATTTGCTATCAGCATGCAATTATCATCCTAGATATCAGTTGATGTTGTCCTATCATGATCATCATTCCTACTTTTCATTTGCACAAGTTACAACATAGAGCAATGTAAAGACATAAATAGTATCAATGTGACATGCTTTCCACTTGCACAGTATCACTACATAAGGTATACATGTATATGTATATGACTATTGAATTAGAAACCTACAGACTCTCTCCAAATTTGATTGAGATTATCAGAAGTTTTCTGATATTTACCATATTTACACAAGCTTAAAGGTACACTTAATACCAGAAACACATTTGTCAACAGCTTAAGTTATCAGCGATTTAAAGCTAAGACACTGGGTAACTGGGCAGCTCTGGAGATAGGGCTCCATTCCCAGACCTCTGCTGCCCTTTATCTAAATAATTTTATTGTTTTGCTGTGTGACCCTCAACCAGCAATACTATGCAACAATCCAAAAGCCTAGTTATCTTAAACAAAGAAATGTTCTACAGAATTGAGTACTATATCACAGCATTGAGGCAACACCCTGTATAATGCTGCTAGCTAGCAGCCAGTTCCCCCATTTGGGACCCCTAGCAGCAATGTTCACACTGAGGATATAAACAGTGGGTGGTGCCAAAGTCCCCACGCCACAGTTCGGGATAGAGATTTCCATGTTTGTGTGACGTCACAGTGAAACAGGGTGTCTCCACCCACAGTAGGGGTTCGACTCCCGTCGACAGATGTTTTTTCGGCATAGCCGTCTAATTTTGTTTTGGTCCCGATATGACGCGACAGGTGGCGTTACTGGTCAAGATGAAGTATGTGATTCGTCAATGTAGCGGTCAATACAAAATGCAGACATATAGTTAAAAACGAAACAAAGTTAAAGTGACCTCACGGTAAACCAATATTTTTTTCTTTTTTTTTATTATATTATTTGGTATATCTTTTAAAAAATAATCTTCAGAACAATAACCATTCAAATTTGATGATGTATGTACATAAAAACATCAATTATCAATTATTAAAAGGTTATCACTCTGAATATGCAAATTTTGTGACATATATACGATAAACACATGCGCACAACAAACTAAAACACATGGAAACAAAAATGGCTTCCAATGTGAATCGACTGCGGTTGAAAACGATAACAGCTTCCACATTTGACAATGAAGAGAAAAATAGGAAAATGGGTCAAACACAATCCTAGAATTAAACTTGGGAAGCAGTACAATAGATGTAACAGTTCAAACATGAAACAGCAGTAATACGGACGCCGCTCGTATTCTGCTTGATTGTTTGATAGTAGGTCATGACAATCCCGGTAATATTTACACAAACTCATTGATATTCACACAAACTCGGTAATTGTTCCTTAAACTCGGTAATATTCACACAAACTCGGTAATAGTTCCACAAACTCGGTAATATTTATATTTATACAGTCTGTACCAGTACATCCCTACTGTCACTATACTATATGAACAGTGTTTACACTTATTTACACATAAATATGTGTGCTGTAATATATACAGAACGTGTTATTTAACATTTAAAAAACCACTCAGAGACCTATATACTCTGAACCACTGTATAATATTGTTATCCAACTGACCCAGACAGAATATAGATATCGCCTTGTAAACTATCGTGTGTTTGTGTTGCCACGATTTCGAAACAGTCACGTAATGATTTAAGAATAATTTCCATGCTAAATTTAGAGGGGGATTCCCAACTAAATTGAGTGGTCAATCTGGACATAGGGATTGACTGTCAACATTGGAACAGCACAGAAACATAACTGGAAAAGGAACAAAACGCGTACATTCAGTGAAAATTGCAACGTTTTTACCGTGATGTCCCTTTTAAATTGAATGCAAGCTGAATAAGTGGATGCATCTATTCAAATGACACATTTGCAGTCTTATTATCACCAAAAATGATTCAAAATGATATAATTTTGTTATCCGTGATGAACTGCACATTTATTAATTACAGTGTAGTTCGTCAGTGTATGCCGTTTATCTTTTTTAAAGATATTTCTTGTTTTAATAGATTTGTATTGATTATTAAAAATATTTCATTGCTTCGCTTATTTTACATTTCCCGAATATAAAATTAGTAAGAAACGAATAAAATTTGTATTTAAATCCATTAATGAAACTCAATGACAAAATTAAACCATAAAATTGAATAGATTGGACTGACAATTAAATCAAATAGCCTTTAACATAGAAAACACTATAAAACCTTTCGTGCTTTGATTCCCACCAGGAGTCGAACCTGGGTCTCCTGCAACACAGTAGCAAGTGTGAAACCCCTTCACTATAGGAATGTGTATAGCACTACTTCATTTCAGACTGATTTTGTTGAATTGCAGTTCTTAATACATTTCAAAATATTTCCCCTCTGCTTTTACAAGGGCTTGGGACCTTCTAGCATTCTATAATATAACTTTCCCATCACCAAAACAAACAAAAAGAGTGTTGCTTCACTATAGTTCTTCTTCCCAGGATAACCTCTTGCCTTCATCATCTGCCTCCATTCATCAAAAGACACCTGGGCTGTCTGGGTGTAAAACTAGTTCCAGTAAAACTGTCTGTGTGTCGCGCTGTCTCCCACCTGTCCACATTTTCTGCACTGTATCAGCCTCTGTCTTACATACCGTCAAACCACCCTGCCCCTTTCCATTTCTGAGGGAGCCGTTTGAAAAATGGCATTCAGATCGAGGAACTCGGCGATGTTTTCACGGATTATTGTGTTTTGGATGCAACACTTTGTATTGAGTGACACAATAGGTTAAAGATGAATGTTTCCTGATGACGGTAGTATATAGTAATTATTTTTTAGTATGCACCGTGTCAGTTTGAATAAATGCGTTTTTTAGTCAATTGAAGTGAGATGGGGTGTCGTTTCGCTTGTGGCGGAGTTACCAACCTTGAGCAGATTTCACATACCACTGTCAAATGGAAAAAAAAAAAAATGAAAATCACATTTTCTATGCAAGCGCCTGTGCATAATGCAGGAAGAGATGTTATTTCATAGTAAAATACTATTTCTGTACAAAAAAAAATTGTAATGATGTATTTACAGCTAGATAAATGGGTCGCTATTCGAACTGACAAACACGGCGGACCTGAATCGGATTGAGTGGACCTGAACTGGATTTTAGCTGTATTATAGCTACGTTATAATACAGCTAAAATCCTGTTCAGGTCCACTCGATTTTACGGGATGAGGGGCTGATTTAGTGGATCCTGCACTCAAGTGTGCCTATTAACGTTTTTGCTAATTATTTGAGATATAGATCAAACATTACACTTTAATTTTGATAATAATTTACACATGCAACAATTAAACCATATTCAAAACATTAATGACAGTATACAAAGGAGAACATTGAAAAATACATTTTAACATAACATAATTAATGAATCGTCTATGTATGTAATGTAATATGTACTAGCTTGTGAATTATCATTGACCTCACCGACATCATTCAGATGACAAAACTCTCAACAAAAACAACCCCCATTTTAAGACCATGCACCTGATGCCTGTCCCATAGGTGGTCTCATAAGAGGGGGACCACTGTAATACTATAATCTATAGCCTATTATAGCCTATTATAAAATAATGATAAATTACAGTAGACTAGGCAAGCTGCCTCTCTCCATGCTGCATCTTTACAGGTTCCTGTGCCTATGGTTTAATTTAATTAAACAAGTAGTATCTACTTATAGACAAGCATCTCTCTCTAGAAACATTGGTACGTACATGTCCCTGTGTAACAAAAACTTGTAGCATAAAACACAATTACATACACTGACAATTATCATAATCCAGACAAACCGGGCATGCCACCTCAGGAACTTTACTACCGGTCCCTGTGCACTGCATTGTTTTATTACTTTTAAACTGTGCCTCATGTATGTAACTACACACGTGTATACATCCCGTGGTGTAGGTTTCGCAGCAAGTCGATTACAATCTGCGGTTTTCTGGCAAAGATTTTTAAACAGTGTTTACAATGACCTGTGATTGAGATCTTATGCATGTTAATTATTGCGATTTCTTTGGATTTCTGGATTGTTTACATTTGTGTTGAGCTGACCCCGCGGTGGAAAATATGTGGGTCAGTCGCTTTCTTACACTTTCAATGTGTTGTTTTGTCGTCATTATGCAACGACACGTGTTCAGTACCAATGTTGCATGCAATATACAGTTGTGTGATCGCACAACATTCCAAAAACATAGTGTACACACCATGCAGACATCGTGCGCAGAAATGTGCGAACAAACAGCACAGCTACTGGGGTGTAAAAATCCACTTGCCCGACTAGATTTTTCTATCTCTAAAATGATTTTCATGTTCGATTTCCTGAATTCTGTGTGATTAGAGAATTTATCAGAATGACAGTAGTGTAGAAGTATGCTAAAACATATTAAAATTAACAATTAGTAGTTGAATTATCTTTATTTTCCGAGTTGATAAATCAAATTTTCGAGGTGGGAAAAGTAGGTCGCTGGTGGCACTCTGAAGCCATCACTTCACGAACGTTTTTATGACATTCAAACCGATGAAAATAAAAGAAACTGCAGTTAAACTATGAAATAATGTTTGAAAGAGGTTACTTACTGTAATATTTGACCAAATGTTCTTATTAGACAAAGGAAAGATTGCTTTTATCTGTAAAACGATCCCTGTTTACCAAAACAGGAAGTTTGATTTCTGTCACTAATAGTCGGATTGGAATCCGGACCGGAATTAAGGAATTAACAAAAAAAAATTTAAAAAGGAGATAATAATAAAAAAATGCAATTTAAATTAAATTACATATTCTTTTCTTCCAATAATGGATTGTAAATATTTATTATGTATTTAATATCAAATAAAAATTTTTATATAGACTTTTTATATATTTTATTGAAACGCACACTGGGGCAAGTAGAAATTGCCTTCGGGCAAGTCAGGCTTTTTGAGCTGTACTTGCCCAAGGCAAGTGGCTTCAAATTTTTTTTTACACCCCTGAGCTAATGATAGGGTTATAAATATTACGGAATAACTAGTTATACGAAAAGATATAGGAAAGAAATTAAAATTATGATATAAGATGGCCGCTTTTATAAATATGTGCTGCATATAACAATTGTTTCATTCATGGAACATGTATGACATGTTAATTTTTGCCATTTAATTACCGTCATTTTGTCTCGCAAGTGATGTTTTCGATGACCTGGTGATACTACATGTACATGTACCAGAATGGTAGAGTAAGACGGGGATCACTACGATAATTTATCTTACTAATATATAAATTACATATATATTATGTATTTCTAAACACAACAGAAATATTTCTATTCATAACAAGTCGTTTTATCTGTTGTTTAGTTCTACATGTATTAAATAGCCTGTAGTCCTATAGCTATATAATCTCGCTGAATACACATTTCGTGGACTCGCCAAGGCCTTAGTGGTGTCCTCGACGACGTCCGAGCAAATTATATAAAGTTCTTTAATAATCATTTAGATAACTTATTTAATTATATATCGGTATTTAGTTTCATTCTTAATAATTATTGCATATAATTCACCAAAAATATGGTAATTAGTTACCTCGTAAAATTTTAATCGTTGTATATCTTTTACAATCGTTCCACACCTTTAAATAATTAGATGACGCGTTCCTCATTTTATATCGACCACGATACATATCACACATGTACTGTTCCAATCGCCCATCGTGCAAGATCCATATCGCACATTGTGTGCACATCGCACATCGTGCAATCACATAACTGTATTTGACTATACAGTCAAACCTCGATGATTCAAACTTCGTTGATTCGAATTTCTCGCTGTATCGAACTTTTTGCTTGGTCCCGAATTTTCTCACTATATAACACTACTAACGAAACTATGTAGGATTCGAATTTTTATAAATCGAAGTTTTCGATGTATCGAACTTTTTTCATGACCCGTTAGCTATGATATTATAGGTAATTGACATCTTATGATTCGAACAAAAAATTTACCTGTACTGACCACTGGACAGGTGTTTGTCGTGACCCCTGCGGCAAGATTTCACACCTCTCCCCCAAATGCCCTGACTGACAATAGGGATAACAATAAATTGTGTTGTCACTCCCGGTCATGGGGTTAATTAATAATCAGACCAAATTGATAGATAAAAGGTGTATTTAGAAGCCATGACATTTAATCACTCCAGTAAAACATTTCGGTAGTCGTCTCTGATAATCTCCACCGCCATTGAAATCAGCGGTCGGTGAGTAAATTTTACGGAACTGTAAAACAACCGGACCAATTTTAAACACAAACAATTAGCGATGGCTTCATTCATATTCAAAGTGTCACGTTTCAAACTTATACATAAATATCCAAGTAAATCGATTATTTGTCATTCAATCATGCATTCTCCAACCGATCAGCATTCCGTATTTTATATGCACATAACGTAAACGCACGTGTCTTTAGCAGAAAAGCCTAACGACTTACGTAAGTGTGCATTGTACTTCTTTTGCTTTATCTGTTAAACGCGATATAAGTGTTTTGTAACTGATACATAGTTTGTTTAATTAATAAAATGCTTAGGTATAATTAATGAAAATAATTTTTATTTTGTTGTGTTTGAGGTATAAATTAACTAAACTTTTCGATGTGAGCCTGACAGGCGACGATCAACACGAAGACACTGAGGACATGTAACGTTTAAACAGATATGGTAATTATCAAGAAAACATCGATCTATTGTCAACCATGAATAATTCGAAGTCCCGCTGTTTCGAAGTTTTTCTGTTAGTCCCTTGAACTTCGAAACATCGAAGTTTGACTGTATTTGAGAATGACGTTCTGTTTGACCGGTTAAAGTGAAGTAATGAAAGTACGGTAACAGATGTCCCATGATGTATCTACATAACAAATTTCATTGCAATCAGACAATATCTAAATTTGGACAAATTTCCTCACAATATAGGGATTAACTCAATCAGATGTAAATCTTCTTGATTTTACGGGAATTTGCTCGCCCCAATTTCAATCTTGGTGGAAAAGTTAATAATTGATACATGCGTGAGGAAAATTCCAATTTTTGGTATTCCCCAGTGAAATACAAATGATACAAGTAAAATTGTTTGTTTTTTTGCCTATTTTAATAATATATGCTATTTGAGAATTTCTTTGAAGTTCAAAGTCATGATCAGTGTCCGTGGTCCATATCAAGCAAACAAGGAAATGTCTATTACATTTTTTTAAAAACATTTAGCAACTTCTTATAAATAGTGTTTGGAATCACTGTAAAGTTCATGATCGATCGATCATCATCATAATTTCGTAAACAATCGATGATCAATTATTGATCAATCATGAATAGAAAGAGAAATATCAATAATCGCTACATTATAATTTATAATAAATCAATATCGTGACCAAATGAGCGAGTTAATTGCCTTTCTCTTTCCCTAATGAAAATTAGATAATCAGTAAGTTTTGAATTGTTTTAGGTGAATTTGAACAATACTTTATGTAAATGAAGCTTAATCAAGCATAATAAATCATGTTTTTTCTTTCTTAATAACTTTTTTCAACCCTTTTATCAGATAGCAGTTTGCCCGGTTTCTGAAATATAACTGGCATATATAGTTTGAGGCCTGTTCTCATTGCAGTAGTTGGTGACTACATGTACCTCACCGAACAACATGTAGGTCGGCTGTCGTATGCCGGCATCCAGGACACAACCACAACAGCACTGAATATAAATCACTTACATACTCTTATATGCTTGATTTGCTATGTGCCTTGTGATAATCACCTTTTTGTTTTGAGTTAGGTCTCTTTGTAGTAGTTGGTGACTACCTCACTGAACAACACCTTGAAGGCCCATGGCATGCCATCAAAAGTAATTAAAGTGCATGTACTTAAAAGTGTATTGCCCAAGGACAACCCCGACAACACAGATTTGACTGATTTTCACCTTCCCTTATCTATATAAGAAAACATCTATGGAATAACTCTTCAATATTTCTTTCATAAGCTATCTCATTGTTGCAAATCACTGTAACAAAGAATTGAAAAATGTGGAAGATAGTGTTTTCTCAATATCCGAATAGCTTGAAACTGATAGAATAGTTCTACAATATGAAATTAAAACCAGATTTCCGGCTAAATTTCAAAATATTTTAATTAAGTTTTTTCTTAAATAGAAAATAGAGGTAAATTTACCACGGTGTGAGGCCTACAATTGGAATTAACTCTTCAAACTACTTTATTAGAAGGTTTCTATGGTACAATTGTAAAAGATGATTATATATCAAATGAAAACCAGATTTATGGAAAAAAATTCATAATGTTTCAATTTATGTTTTTTTCATTAGAACTTAGAGAGAAGTTGATTGCAGTCAGATGCCTACAAAGTAAAATATGTCTCCTGATGTAAATATATTTTCCATGGCAGTGAGGGCCTTAAAACAGAAACATACATTGCGAACTATTTACACAAGTCCCTGTGCAACTCACAGTATTCTACCTGTGTGCAGATGGCATTTTGAAGACTATTCTGTAAACTTAATCCTGTTATTAAATTCTTTGATATTGTCAAATTATCTCTATACTACCTTTTAATTGTAGTAAATTAAAATATGTATAAACATAAAAGATAAAAAAACCGCATTATATGGTTCCCCACCTATAATATTTCAATTTGACTTGATAAATATATTACAGGTAAAATGGTATTTGAGACAAAGACATTTCAAAATTTGCTGATTTTTACCTGTGCGCAGATGACATTTCCAAGGAGAATATTTTGTAAACTGATGGTTAATAGGTAAATTCTATTAATTCTTTAATTTGGTTATTTTCTAAAATACCTTTTGTATGAGGTTGGAAAAGTTTAAAATCAAAATATCAAAACAAATTATGTTACATTGATCACATGGTTTTTAACCTGAAATTACTGAATCTAACTTAATGTGACATAATAATTAAGTTGATTTAGTGTAAATTAATTATAACAAATTGCTCACAATCCATATTGATTGCGAAAAAAATGAATTAATTGATAACTGACAATATTACAGCATGATTTTGTAAGAACAGGTTTCATGCACATTGTTTTCTTTGGCACATGTAAACAAATGTTGAAATATGTTGAAATGGTACTTTAGGTAAAGATATTTGAAAATTTACAGTTCAAAGACTATTTTGTTAAATTGTGATAGTTGAATTCTGGTAACTCTGATTTTGTCAAATAATTTTCTATAATACCATTTGTAATAAGTTTAAATGATTTTTAAATCAAAATATTACAAAAAAAATTACATAACATGTTTTCACACCCAAAGTAACTGAGTTTAACTTAATGTAACATAATAATTCATAATATTTCAACATAAATTTGCCAGAACAGCTTTTTCGCACTTTCTTTTCTTCGGTGCATGCAAGCGAAAGGTTTAAATATGTTGGTAAGGTATTTGAGGCAAAGATATATGAAAATCCACTAATTTCTACCTGTGTGCAGATGACATTTCGAAGACTATTTTGTAAACATTGATAAACTAGTTGAATTCTGGTAATTCTGATTTTGTCAAATAATAATACCTTTTGTAATAAGTTGAAATGAATTTTCAATCAAAAACATTACAAAAAAAATACATAACATGTTTTCACACCCAAAGTAACTGAGTTTAACTTAATGCAACATAATAATTCACAATATTTTAGCATAAATGTGTCAGAACAGTTTTTTTCCATTTTACTTCTCTTCGGTGTATGCAAGCGAAAGATTTAAATATGTTGTATGATATTTGAAACAAAGAATTTGAAAATTTACTATATTAATTTTGTTATTTACATGTATGCAAAAAACATATGATTTAACCTGTCTAAAGGCACAGTCTCAATAAATGGCATGTTACAGCCTTTTTAATTTCAAGTTATAGACATTTGAATATAATAGACCAGAATACTATTTCATTAAAAATTTCAAAAATGAATATGATGTAGGCCTGCTGTAATGTAGTGAGGCAGTTTCCAGCTCACAGTGTAGGTGGTTCAATTTAAATAGTTCTACAAATTTAAATGAAATCTTAGCCATATTTAAGTCGCCCGCGTACTACATATGCTTGTAATGATTTTTATAATGTTCATTGATAATACTAGTCTTTCTCGTGCGAGTAGGTAGCAAGACAAACATGCCCGAGTAAGGCATCGCTTCACCGCGGGACTCTAGTAAGTCTAATGTACAGAGATCGGACAGAAGTATTCGGACAAATGGCTAATCTTAAGCGCCGTCGACTACCGTGAGGCGCACAAAAAACCGGATAAAATCTTAATAGGTTACTTGTTCGCTTATTACCGTACACCAGCGGGAAGGTGACGTCACTGTTGACGTCATCTACGTCACTAAACGTACGTGACATCTGCTGATGTTTTCTGACAGTCTGCTAAAGAAAGATGGGTCGGCGAAGTGTTGAACTGACGGTTGGTGAAAAGGAAGCTATCATCAAATTGATTAAGGCAGGAACCAAGCAATCAGTGGTTGCGGATGTTTTAAGTGTCTCGAAATCTACCATTTCAGATGTTTGGAAACGTTATGTAACCCGTGGAACAGTTGTTAATAACCCTCGATGCGGAAGGACGCCATTTCTGGACGAACGTGAGAAGCGTCGCGTTATTCTTTGTGTCCGGAAAAACAGAAGAAATTCTTTAGCCGAAATAACCAGCAAAGTAAATAATTCTAGGACCATTGTAAATGATGCTCCGGTTAGTTCCAAAACTATTGACAGGTTTTTAAAGTCTGAGGGCTACGCTAGACGAATTACAAAGAAAACTATGGTCGTTCGAGAGGTTAACCTGAGGAAAAGAGTATCTTTTTGTTACGAAAAAAGAAATTTGACAGTGGATAATTATTGGAAAGGTGTTATATTTTCCGATGAGAGCCAGATTGTTGTTGGTAATGACAACAGGATTTTTGTATGGCGAAAAAAGGACGAGGGGTACCGCCCGGATTGTGTCTGTCCCAGGTCACAAAGGAAACTTTCGGTGATGATTTGGGGGTGCATTACTTACAATGGAGTTGGAACCATATGTTGTGTTGACGGTACTATTAATGCTGTAAAATATATCCAAATTTTAGAAGATAATCTCTGGCCGGTAATTGCCAGACACTTTGCAAATGACAGGTATGTGTTTCAACAAGACAATGCCCCCGTTCACAAGGCCCGTGTGGTGTCGGAATATTTTGAAAACAACAATATTTCAACATTAGAATGGCCTCCACAGAGCCCAGATTTAAATATAATTGAAAATGTGTGGCTGAAGATTAAAATAAAACTTAAATCGATGGTACACAACATCAACAATAAAAACCAACTGTACGAGGCTATCACGGATGTGTGGCGATCGTTGGACACGGAATACATCCAGAGTTTATATAACACAATCCCAGACCGTCTGAAGGAAGTCAGGAAAGCAAAGGGCAATATTACCAAATATTAAGTAAGTAAAACAAACAGGTTTTTCAGATATGGCGGTTTTAATTTAGGCAACACTATACCGCACGTTATAACGCAACGTCATTTTGTCTGAATACTTCTGTCCGGTCTCTGTATGTCAGAATATGATCGGTAAAAATTAAAATTTATTTCATTCCTCCTTTCACAAGGTAATTCATATATCAGAGAAGTTGCAGTTTTGTGTGTGTGTTCGTTCACGAGATAGTGTCCGAGAGAACACGGTTCTGTGTACATTTGTCACCTCAATCTGGAGATTCCCGTTGTTATTTTTAGACGTAAACAATCACCGAGTCGAAGCTAGTCACAAACAAATAAACAGACTATCGAAATAGTTCTATCAATCAATTAAATTTGGAGACAAAGCAGGCCTATCACTACAGTAAATATCAAATAAACAGGAACTATTCTTCGTGCATATTACCGTCGTCTGTTTACATCAACGTTAACAAACAAGTTTACTTACCGTCAGCGTTAGGCCTACGAGGCTTCGGGAAATTTGCTTGACATTCTGAACGCTGGGTTGATTTTTCGCATGCATGTTTGTGAAAAGCGACACACAATGATCGTGACAAAGTATCTATATCCTGGGGCATTGCTTCTGATGTTGAAAAATAGTAATATATACTGGCAGTGACAGTAAAATACAACGGAACCCAGCTCACCGAGCAGTTCAATCAACAGCCGGCTTACACAAGCTTTCGTGACGAGTTCAGTATGGGCGTTACGTCATCAAAACATGCGATCGTCTGCTATCAAAATACCCCTGTCGAGTGGAAAAATACTGAGAGGGTCGAAAAAATAGGCCATTTTCAATACAATATTGTGACCGTTCTGATAAAGATATCGAAAAACTAAACAGACGGTTTTCTTCGGAATTACTTCTACCTTCTATATTTGGAGGGTCATTTCGTCAGATTTAAGATTGAATTCTCCAGGTTGAGTTATACAGAAACCAGCAGTCAAAGTGTCGATTTTGGCGTGTTTGGCCCCAAATATCTCCATAACTAGATTTTTCCCAGATATACCGAATATTTCAGGACGTAGATCACACCGAGTTTTACAAGTGTGGAAAGTTTCATCAAGAAGTTACGGACAGTTTTCTTTGCCCTCAAATCGCGACTATATCCGGCAAAATAGGCAGAAGTAGCCGTGTATACATTACGTTCCGTAAGGAACGATAACTCTGTTATCTCCTCCTTACTGCACTTCATTCCATACTAGAGGGTGACACCTGAAGGATGTCACAGATGGAATGAAGTGTAGTAAGGGGCGATAACTCTGTGTGAGCACGTTTTGTCAAAATCGCTCAATATCTTATTTTCGACCAATAAAAAGAATGTGTTGTTCGTAAAGGCAACAAAACCCATAAAGTTGAATATGCAGTCCCCTAATACCCACATATATCAAATCTAATTGAAATTGAACATTATCTACATTTCGACTAATCAGAGGCCGGGAATTGGCGGCCATTTTGTTTAAATGTGAAAGTGAGGCTACGAGAGCGACCGGTGTTCAATGATGTACCTATATACCAAATTTCATCAAAATCAGACGATATCGGAATCTGGACCAATCAAAGGCCAGGAATTGGCGGCCATTTTGTTTAAATGTGAAAGTGAGGTAACATGAGGGACCGGTGTCCCATGATGTACCTACATACCAAATTTCATCAAAATCGGACGATATCTGAATTCGGACCAATCAAAGGCCAAGAATTTGCCGCCATTTTGTTTAAATGTGAAATTGTGGCAAAAAGAAGGACCGGTGTCCCATGGTGTTCCTACATATCAAATTTCATCAAAATCGAACAATATCAAAATTTAAACCAATCAGAGGCCAGGAATTGGCGGCCATTTTGTTTAAATGTGAAAGTGAGGCTTTGAGAGGGGACCGGTGCCAATGACGAACTTACATACCAAATTTCATCACAATCAAACGATACATTATGTATCTAAATCCGGACCAGTCAGAGGCCAAGAATTGGCGGCCATTTTGTTTAAATGTGAAATTGAGACTGCAAGTATGTATGCAATATACCGCTCGGCTAGAGAGATCTTCTCTATAGCTCAATTGGTTGAGCGTAAGACTTGTAAGCCAGAGGTCCTGGGTTCAATCCCTAGCGGAGACAGTGATTTAAACCTTATTCATCATGCGCTTAGTTATACACTCACAGTATTCTAATCAATAAAATAGTTACATGCCATCTAAGATTTAAAAATGTCATATATATGTCAAATTCCTGTGTCCAAAATTTACGGGTTCACAAAGCGGCCAAAATCAACCAGTATTCAGCCTATATGGATTATAAAATACCCAATCAGTCATTTTGAGTTTGTTATAAAACATTGAAAAATTATTCAGTAATCATTTCATTATAACTGATAATTAATTCGATATATGAGACCAGATAAGCAAGTTATCTCCCTTAAATATCTTTGCCAGATCACAAATAAGGTAATTAGCAAGTTTTAAATGAATTTGACCTAAAATTTATGTAAATGAAGCTTAATCAAGCGTAAAAAATCATGTTTTCTTTAAAATAATTTTTTTTCAACCTCTTATGAGGCAGCAGTGTACACCAGTTTGGCAGGTTTCTGCAAAAATAAGTGGTATCTCTTAGTTAAGGCCGGGTAGTAGTTGTTTATTTCATTGCTTCGCTTATTTTACATTTCTCGGATATAAAATAAGTAAGAAACGAATAAAATTTGTATTTAAATTCATTAATGAAACCATAAAATTGAATAGATTTGACTGACAATTAAATCAAATAGCCTTTAACATAGAAAACACTATAAAACCTTTCGTGCTTTGATTCCCACCAGGAGTCGAACCTGGGTCTCCTGCAACACAGTAGCAAGTGTGAAACCCCTTCACTATAGGAATGTGTATAGCACTACTTCATTTTAGACTGATTTTGTTGAATTGAATTTCTTAATACATTTCGAAATATGTCCCCTCTGCTTTTACAAGGGCTTGGGACCTTCTAGCATTCTATAACTTTCCCATCACCAAAACAAACAAAAAGAGTGTTTCTTCACTAGTTCTTCTTCCCGACACCTGGGCTGTCTGGGTGTAAAACCAGTTCCAGTAAAACTGTCTGTGTGTCGCGCTGTCTCTCGCCTGTCCACATTTTCTGCACAGTATCAGCCTCTGTCTAAAATACCGTCAAACCACCCTGCCCGTTTCCATTTCTGAGGGAGCCGTTTGAAAAATGGCATTCAGATCGAGGAACTCGGCGATGTTTTCACAGATTATTGTGTTTTGGATGCAACAAATTGTATCGAGTGACACAATAGGTTAAAGATGAATGTTTCCTGATGACGGTAGCTATATATAGTATATAGTATGCACAGTGTCAGTTTGAATAAATGCGGTTTTTAGTCGATTGAAGTGAGATGGGGTGCCGTTTCGCTTGTGGCGGAGTTACCAACCTTGAGCAGATTACACATACCACTGTCAAAAAAAAAAAAAATGAAAATCACATTTTCTATGCAAGCGCCTGTGCATAATGCAGGAAAAGGTGTTATTTCATAGTAAAATACTATTTCTGTACAAAAAAAAATTGTAATGATGTATTTTACAGCTAGATAAATGGGTCGCTATTCGAACTGACAAACACGGCAGACCTGAATCGGATTGAGTGGACCTGAACTGGATTTTAGCTGTATTATAGTTACGTTATTATTTACAGCTAAAATCCTGTTCAGGTCCGCTCGATTTTACGGGATAAGGGGGTGATTTAGTGGATCCTGGACTCAAGCGTGCCTATTAACGTTTTTGCTAATTATTCGAGATATAGATCGAACGTTACACTTTAATTTTGATAATAATTTACACATGCAACAATTAAACCACATTCAAAATATTAATGACAGTAAACAAAGGAGAACATTGAAAAATACATTTTAACACAACATAATTAATGAATCGTCTATAGATGTTTATAAATTATAATGTAATATGTACTAGCTTGTGTTATCATTGACCTCACCGACATCACTCAGCTGACAAAACTCTTCAACAAAAACCACCCCCATTTTAAGACCATGCACCTGATGCCTGTCCCATAGGTGGTCTCATAAGAGGGGGACCACTGTAATACTATAATACTATAACCTATTATAAAATAATAAATTACAGTAGACTAGGCAAGCTGCCTCTCCCCATGCTGCATCTTTACTGGTTCCTGTGCCTGTGGTTTAATTTAATTAAACATGTAGTATCTACTTATAGACAAGCATCTCTCTCTAGAAACATTGGTACGTACATGTCCCTGTGTAACAAAAACTTGTAGCATAAAACACAATTACATACACTGACAATTATCATATAATTTCCAGACAAACCGGGCATGCCACCTCAGGAACTTTACTACCGGTCCCTGTGCACTGCATTGTTTTATTACTTTTAAACTGTGCCCCATGTATGTATAATAACTACACATGTGTATACATCCTGTGGTGCAGGTTTCGCAGCAAGTCGATTACAATGCGGTTTTCTGTCAAAGATTTTTAAACAGTGTTGACAATGACCTGTGTTGGAGATCTTGTGCATGTTAATTATTGCGATTTCTTTGGATTTCTGGATTGTTTACATTTGTGTTGAGCTGACCCCACGGTGGAAAATATATAGGTCAGTCGCTTTCTTACACTTTTAATGTGTTGATTTGTCGTCATTATGCAACGACACATGTTGTTCAGTACCAATGTTGCATGCAATATACAGTTGTGTGATCGCACAACATTCTAAAAACAAATGTGCGAACAAACAGCACAGCTATTACAGGGGTGTAAAAATCCACTTGCCCGACGCCCTGGACAACCAAAGTTTGAGTTTGGGCAAGCTAAAAATGTTTGTTTACTTGCCCGGGACAAGTAAGATTTTTCTATCTCTAAAATGATTTTCATGTTCGATTTCCTGAATTTTGTGTGATTAGAGAATTTATCAGAATGACAGTAGTGTAGAAGTATGCTAAAACTTATTAAAATAAACAATTAGTAGTTGAATTATCTTTATTTTCCGAGTTGATAACTCAAATTTCCGAGGTGGGAAAAGTAGGTCGCTGGTGGCACTCTGAAGCCATCACTTCACAAACGTTTTTATGACATTCAAACCGATGAAAATAAAAGAAACTGCAGTTAAAGTATAAAATAATGTTTGAAAGAGGTTACTTACTGTAATATTTGACCAAATGTTCTTATTAGACAAAGGAAAGATTGCTTTTATCTGTAAAACGATCCCTGTTTATCAAAACAGGAAGTTGGATTTCTGTCACTAATAGTCGGATTGGAATCCGGACCGGAATTAGGAATTAACAAAAAAATTTTTAAAAAGTGATAATAAAAATAATGTCAAAAAATTGCAATTTAAATTAAATTACATATTCTTTTCTTCCAATAATCGATTGTAAATATTTTCTATGTATTTAATATCAAATAAAAATTTTTATATAGACTTTTTATATATTTTATTGAAACGCACACTGGGGCAAGTAGAAATTGCCTTTGGGCAAGTGGCTTTCTGAGCTGTACTTGCCCGGGGCAAGTGGCTTCAAAAATATTTTTACAGCGTTCGAATTTAACGCTCGCACACTCGCTAAATGCGAGCTGATTTTTCATTTTGCGAGTAGAAAATTGTGGTACTTGCATTTTTCTGCGAGTGCATATAAATCCTGGTAAAACCGACACACATAGTAAAACATCGACGAAAACTTGAAACAAAAACCGACACACAGACAATGCATTATCTTGGTGACGCTTGTACACAGCACTCGTTAGTTTCAAGCGTCTCAAAGACTACGATATACATGAATATATTGTAATGGAAAAGAAACGAGAGTTTCCGAGAAACAAAGCACATTTCGCTTTGAAAATACAACATCATCGGTAAATGTTTTATTCTTACTTGAAATTCTATCAGTACTTACTGTTTTGTCCATTTTCTAATTTAACAAGTCAACTTCAGATATGACAAAAACAAAATGAAATTTTTAAACGAAAAATTCATTTTTTTTTTCCGAATCAAGTGTTGACTATGTTGTAAAATCATGATGGACAGGGAATAGCATTTTAATTAGATAGAATTTTATTAATACTTATTTCATTATTAGTCAAAGATTTTATGAAAAATCATACATGATTAAATCAAATGAAATGACTGATTTTTTTTTTCTTGAAAATGAATTATTAACATGTAATTAAAAAAATATATAGAATCAAAATCCTTTAATATTCATTGAAAACAAAAAACAAAAAGATTAATTATATTTTGTCTCAAATAAAAACTTTATTTGAAGTATCATAAAACATCTGTTATATTTAATGTTAACACATAATTTCAAAATTGCGAGTAAGCTTGTAATTTTGCGAGTTAAAATTTTATCCACTCGCAACAACGTGCGAGTTACTAAAAAAGTTAAATTCTACCCCTGTTTTTACACCCCTGAGCTAATGATAGGGTTATAAATATTACAGAATAACTAGTTATACGAAAAGATATAGGTAAGAAATTAAAATTATGATATAAGATGGCCGCTTTTATAAATATGTGCTGCATAACAATTGTTTCATTCATGGAACATGTATGGTTGACATGTTAATTTTTGCCATTTAATTACCGTCATTATTTTGTCTCGCAAGTGATGTTTTCGATGGCCTGGTGATACTACATGTACATGTACCAGAATGGTAGAGTAAGACGGACATCACTACGATAATTTATCTTACTAATACATAAATTACATATATATTGTATTTCTAAACACAACAGAAATGTTTCTATTCATAACAAGTCGTTTTATCTGTTGTTTAGTTCTACATGTATTAAATAGCCTGTAGGCCTATAGCTTTATAATCTCGCTGAATACACATTTCGTCGACTCGCCAAGGCCTAGTGGTGTCCTCGACGACGTCCGAGCAAATTATATAAAGTACTTTAATAATCATTTAGATAACTTATTTAATTATATGTCGGTATTTAGTTTCATTTCCTGATAATTACTGCATATAATTCACCAAAAATATGGTAATTAGTTACCTCGTAAAATTTTAATCGTTGTATATCTTTTGCAATCGTTCCACACCTTTAAATAATTAGATGACGCGTTCCTCATTTTATATCGACCACGAGATACATATCACACATGTACCGTTCCAATCGCCCATCGTGCACGATCCATATCGCACATTGTGTGCACATCGCACATCGTGGAACATTGTGCAATCACATAACTGTATTTGACTATATTTGAGAATGACGTTCTGTTTGACCGGTTAAAGTGAAGTAATGAAAGTACGGTAACAGATGTCCCATGATGTATCTACATAACAAATTTCATTGCAATCAGACAATATCTAAATTTGGACAAATTTCCTCACAATATAGGGATTAACTCAATCCGATGTAAATCTTCATGATTTTACGGGAATTTGCTCGCCCCAATTTCAATCTTGGTGGAAAAATTAATAATTCATACATGCGTGAGGAAAATTCCAATTTTTGGTATTCCCCAGTGAAATACAAATGATACAAGTAAAATTGTTTGTTTTTTTGCCTATTTTGATAATATGCTATTTTGAGAATTTCCCTGAAGTTCAAAGTCATGATCAGTGTCAGTGGTCCATATCAAGCAAATCAGGAAATGTCTATTACATTTTTTTTATCTAAACATTTTGCAACTTTAATTCTTATAGTGTTTGGAATCACTATAAAGTTCTTGATCGATCGATCATCATCAATTCTTAAACAATCCATGATCAATTATTGATCGATCATGAATAGAAAGAGAAATATCAATAATTGTTACATTATAATTCATAATAAATTGATATTATGACCAGATGAGCGAGTTAATTCCCTTTATCTTTCCCTGATGAAAATTAGGTAATTAGCAAGTTTTGAATTGTTCTAAGTGAATTGGAATTCTCAATATCTAAATAGCTTGAAATTGAGAGAATAATTCTACAATATGAAACTAAAACCAGATTTCGGGCTAAGTTTCAAAATATTTTAATTCAGTTTTTAGAGGAAAATTTACTGCGGTGTGAGGCCTGCTCAAACTACATTATTCTTGTTTCTACAGTACAATTGTAAAAGATGCTTATCTATCAAATGAAAACCTGATTTCTGGCAAAATTTCAAAATATTTCAATTATTAGAACATAGAGGGAAGTTGATGGCAGTGTGGGCCTTAAAACAGAAACATACATTGCGAACTGTTTACACAAGTCCCTGTGCAAGTCACAGTATTCTACCTGTGTGCAGATGGCATTTTGAAGACTATTCTGAAAAATTTTGCTAATTAAATCCAGTTATTTAATTCTTTGATATTGTCAAATAATCTCTATAATACCCTTTGTAGTAATTTAAGATAAATCCAAATATAAATTGACTTTATAAATGTATTAGATATGGTACATATTAGTTCAATGTTATTTTTTTTTTACCTAAATTTGTCATAATTGGTTTCTCGCACCTTCTTTCCTTCGTCGTATGTAAGCGAAATGTTTAATAAAATATGTTACAGGAATATGGTATTTGAGGCAAAGATATTTCAAAATTTACTGATTTTTACCTGTGGCAGTGCGCATATGACATATTACTAGGTAACTTCTATTAATACTTTAATTTGGTTATTTTCTAAAATACCTTTGTTATGAAGTTGAAATTATTTTAAAAACAAATTATGTTAAATTGATAACATGGTTTTAAACATGAAATTACTGAATTTAACTTAATGTGACATAATAATTAATTTGTTTTAGTATAAATTTGTTACAACAGGTTGCTCGCAATCCTTATTAATTGTGAAAACAATGAATTAATTAATAACCGAAATATTTTGGTTTAATTTTGTTAGAACAGGTTTCCAGCACATTGTTTTCTTTGGCACATGTATGAATATAAACAAATGTTGATATATGTTGATATAGTATTTTAGATAAAGACATTTGAAAATTTACTTATTTCTTCCTGTGTGCAGAAGATATTTGAAGAAGAACTATCATATATATGTTTAGTAATTTTCTTTAATACATTTTTTAATATGTTGATACTGATTTAAATTCAAAATATAAAAAAATCCAACATTGTTCTTAAGTTAATTTTAACTTAATACCAAATTGTTTTCTTTGGCACAAGTAAGCGAAAGGTTTATATATGTTGTACAGTAGGCCTATTTGTGGCAAAGAATTTGAAAATTTACTAAAATTGTTTTTAATATTTACATGAATGCAAAAGATTATATGATTTAACCCTGTTCAAAGGCACAGTCTCAATCAAGGGCATGTTAAAAACTTTAATTTCAAGTTATAAGCATTTGAATATAATAGACCAGAATACTACTTGAAATTTCATTAAAAATTTCAAAAAAACAATCAATTGAAAAAAAAGTTGTCAATAATCATCAATATGAGGTGAAGCATATAATTTGAACTGGCCTTTCATATTGCAAAATGTCACACAGACTGACATTATTCAATATTTCATGCAGAAATCCATTTAAAATCTTGAAATGTTCATTTTTAATCAATTGATGATTTATGATGTAGGCCTAGTGTACTTGTAGAGAGGAAGTTTCCAGCCCGCAGTGTAGGTTCAATTTAATAGTTCTACAAAATTAAATGCCATCTTAGTCATATTTATGTCGCCTGTTCTACATATTCTTGTAATGATTTTTATAATGTTCATCGATAATGCTAGTCCATCTCGTGAGAGTACGTAGCAAGGCAAGACATGCCCGAGTAAGGGATCCCTTCTCCGCGGGGACTCTAGTAAGTCTATGTTAGAATATGATCGGTGAAAATTAAAATTTATGTTATTTCTCTTTTAACAAATTAATACATGTATCAGAGAAGTTGCAGAGTAGCCTTGGGTGTGGTCATTCACGAGAAAGTGTCCGAGAGCACACGGTTCTGTGTACATTGTCACATCAATCTGGAGATTCCCGTTGTTATTTTTAGAAGTAAACACTCACTGACGAATTCCAAGCTAATCACAAACAAATACGGTACACAGACTTCCGAAATTTAAAATTAATTAGCATCGGAGACAAAGTATCACAACAGTAAATATCAACTAATCAGGGACTGTTCTCCGTGCATATTTAGCGTCGCCTGTTTACATCAACGTCAACAAACAAGTTTACTTACCGTCAGCGTTAGGCCTACGAGGCTACTGAAATATCTGTTTGACATTCTGCACGCTGGGTTGATTTTTTCCATGCTTGTTGGTGAAAATCAACAAACAATGATCGTGACAAAGCATCCACATCCAGGAACACCGCCCTTGACATTGTAAAATAGTAAACTACTGTCATAGAGAGTAAAATTCAACCCAGTTCACCGCTACAGATTTAACCTGCCAAACGGCTGGAACATTCCTTCGTATCTAGCGCATGCGCAGCAAACTCATGACGTATGTCCGGCAGCGTTCCTGAGACCTCGCCAAAATACTACCCATTTTTAAAGCCCTATTGTGGCCGTTCTGTAACAGATATCGAAAAACCAAACAGGCGGATTTCTTCGGAATTACTTCTTCTTCCTATATTTGGAGTGTCAATTCGTCAGCTTTCAGATTGAATTCTCCAGGTCGAGTTATATAGAAACCAGCAGTCAAAGTGTCGATTTTGGCCTGTTTGGCCCCAAATATCTCCATAACTAGATTTTTCCCAGATATACCGAATATGTCAGGACCTAGATCACGCCGAGTTTTACAAGTGTGGAAAGTTTCATCAAGAAGTTACGGACAGTTTTCGGGACTCCCAAAACCCAGTTATCTGCCTATAACTTGGCAGAAGTTGCCGTGTCTACATTTCGTTCCGTAAGGAACGATAACTCTGTTATCGCCTCCTTACTGCACTTCATTCCATACAAGTTTGAATAAATTCAAAAATAAATTTTAAATAAATTTTAAAATTTTAAAATAAATTCAAATAAATCTGTGTTTAACGCTGGCGTTGACTGGTGTGCATTTAACACTGGCGTTGACTGGTGTGAATTTAAAATTTATAAATACATTTAAAATAAATAAAAAAAAAAAAAAATCAATTCAAAGAAATCTGGATTTAACACTGGCGTTGACTGGTGTGCATTTAACACTGGTGTTGACCGGTGTCCATTTAATACTGGCGTTGACCGGTGTCCATTTAATACTGGCGTTGACCAGTGTCCATTATCATAATACTGGCGTTGACCAGTGTCCGTTTAACACTGGCGTTGACCAGTGTCCATTTAATACTGGCGTTGACCAATGTCCGTTTAACACTGGCGTTGACCAGTGTCCATTTAACATTGGCGTTGAACGGTGTCCATTAAATACTATAGTTATTACAGTGTGCATTTCCATGTTGTGTGACGTCACAGTGAAACAGGGTGTCCCCACCCGCAGTAGGGGTTCGACTCCCGTCGACGGATGTTTTTTAAATATATTTTTATTGTCTATTTCATTGCTTTGTTTATTCTACATTTCTTGAATATAAAATATATAAAATATAGTAAGAAACGAATAAAATATGTATTTAAATTCATTAATGAAACTCAATGACAGAATTAAACCATAAAATTGAATAAATTTGACTGACAATTAAATCAAATAGAAAACACTATAAAACCTTTCGTGCTTTGATTCCCACCAGGAGTCGAACCTGGGTCTCCTGCAACACAGTAGCAAGTGTGAAACCCCTTCACTATAGGAATGTGTATAGCACTACTTGATTTCAGACTGATTTTGTTGAATTTCTTAATACGGCATTTCGAAATATTTCCCCTCTGCTTTTACAAGGGCTTGGGACCTTCTAGCATTATGCTAGGCAGCATTACAAATATTTCTATAACTTTCCATTTAATACTGGCGTTGACCGGTGTCCATTTAACATTGGCGTTGACCAGTGTCCATTTAGTACTGGCGTTAACCAGTGTGCATTTTACACTGATGTAGACATACCAGTGTCAAATGGACACCGGTCAACGCCAGTGTTAAATGGACACTGGTCAACGCCAGTGTTAAATGAATACTGGTCAACACCAGTGTTAAATACAATTTCCGCTATCGTCCCTTACTGCACTTAAGCTGGTTCCGGATTTCAAATTTTCAGATTTTCCGAAAATGTGTTAGTGCGTTGGATTCTGGGTGTAAAAAGGCGGGAATTCTTCCCCAGTGCAGTGTAAAATGTCTGGCTTACTGTCTTTCGATTATACGTACCCGTGTGACCTAAGCGGAAACTGTTGCATCACGGATACGACAGGAAAAAGAACTTAATGTACCATATATGAAGAAACAAGATTAATTATGTCTTTTAGATAGAGATGTTTGTGATAAATATGTAAAAAAAAAAAAAAAAAAAAAAAAATTGTGGAGAAATGTGTCTTTCGTATTTTCTCTGATATCTCAACATTTTAAGAAATACTGACAGTGACAGTGAAAATACAAGCAGCTCACCGAGCGCTACAAGTTCAATCAGACAAGCGGAACAGACTTGATAACGTCACTCGTGACGTACGTCCGTAATAGACTCTCCGGAATGTGAGCTCGCGGTACATAGTACCCATGTTCAAAACCCTATTGTGGCCGTTCTGTGATAGATATAGAAAAACTAAAGATATCATTTTCTTTGGAATTATATGTACTTGTGATGTGTGAATTTTCAGTATGTTGGCATTATGCGTTAATTCTCAAGACCGAGTTGTGCAGAAACCAGCAGTCAAATAGTCGATTTTGGCGTGTTTGTACCCAAAATATCTCCATAACTAAAATTTCCCCATATATAAGGGAACTGCCAGAACATAGATCACACCGACTTTAGCAAGTGTGGAAAGTTTTATCAAAATGTAATGAGTCGTTTTTCAGTAAGCTCCGGCAAAGTAGTCAGAATTAGCTGCATGTACATTACGTTCCGTCCCCCAATACACTACATTCCACACATACTTGTGACGTCCCTCGTGACGTAACATCCGGAATCCTCCTCTGGTTTCCATGAGACCTCGCCAAAATACAACCCATTTTTAAAGCCCTATTGTGGCCGTTCTATGACAGATATCGAAAAACCAAACACGGCCTTTTCTTCGGAATTACCTCTACTTGCTACATTTGGAGTTTCAGTTCGTCTGCTTTAAGATTGAATTCTCCAGGTTGAGTTATACAGAAACCAGCAGTCAAAGTGTCGATTTTGGCGTGTTTGGCCCCAAATATCTCCATAACTAGATTTTTCCCAGATATACCGAATATTTCAGGACGTAGATCACACCGAGTTTTACAAGTGTGGAAAGTTTCATCAAGAAGTTACGGACAGTTTTCTTTGCCCTCAAATCGCGACTATATCCGGCAAAATAGGCAGAAGTAGCCGTGTATACATTACGTTCCGTAAGGAACGATAACTCCGTTATCGCCTCCTTACTGCACTTCATTCCATACTAGAGGGTGACACCTGAAGGATGTCACAGATGGAATGAAGTGTAGTAAGGGGCGATAACTCTGTGTGAGCACGTTTTGTCAAAATCTCTCAATATCTAAGTTTTGACCAATAAAAACATTGTTGACCGTACGTGTTAAGGCAACAAAACCAATAAAGGTGAATTTGCAGTCCCCTAATACTCTCAATTTATCAAATTTAACTGAATTCGACAAATATCTACATTTCGACCAATCAGAGGCCAGGAATTGGCACCCCTTTTTGTTTAAATGTGAAATTGAGGCAACAAGAGGGACCAGTGTCCCATGCTGTAGCTACATACCAAATTTCATCAAAATCAGACCATATCTGAATCCGGACCAATCAGAGGCCAAGAATTGACGGCCATTTTGTTTAAATGTGAAATTGAGGCTACAAGAGGAACCGGTGTCCCATGATGTACCTACATACCAAATTTCATCGAAATCGGATGATATCTGAATCTGGACCAATCAGATGCCCAGAATTGGCGGCCATTTTGTTTAATTGTGAAATTGAGGCAACAAGAGGGACCGGTGTGCCATGATGTTCCTACATACCAAATTTCTTCAAAATCAGAGGATATCTGAATTTGGATCAATTTCCTAGAAATATAGGGATTTACTCAAGCAGATGTACATCTTCATGATTTTATGGGAATTTCCTCACCCCAATATCAATCTTGGAGGAAAAGTTGATAATTCATACTTGCGTGAGGGAATTCCAAATTTTTGATGTTAGCCATTGGAACCAAAATACAAATGAGAGAAGGAAAATTGTTTTTTTGGTTTTTTTTTTGCCTAAACCATTTTTATAAAATGCTATTTTGAGAATTTCCCTGAAGTTCAAAGTCATGATCAGTGTCAGTGGTCCATATCAAGCAAATCAGGAATTTGAACTACATGTGTAGGCAGAGCTCAGTTGATGACGGGCATTTTGTTAAAATGTGAAAATCAGGTGACGAAAGTGACTGGTTTCCCATGATGTACATACAAATAAAAGATCATTAAAACAGGACAATATCTTAATTAGGACCAATTTCCTCACAATATAGGGATTATCTCAATTTCCTCACATTATAGGGATTAACTCAATCAGATGTAAATCTTCATGATTTTACAGGAATCAGCTCGCCCCAATTTCAACCTTGGAGGAAAAGTTAATAATTCATACTTGCGTGAGGAAAATCCCAATTTTTGGTATTGGTCAGTGGAACCAAAATACAAATGATAGAAGGATTTTTTTTTTTTTTTTTTGCCTAAACAGTAAAACTGTTTTAATAAAATGCTATTTCGAGAATTTCCCTGAAGTTCAAATTAAAGTCATGATCAGTGTCAGTGGTCCATATCAAGCAAATAAGGAAATGTCTATTACATTTTTTTTTATTTAAACATTTTGCAACTTCTAATAAATAGTGTTTGGAATCACTATAAACTTCTTGATCGATCGATCATCATCAATTCTTAAACAATCGATGATCAATTATTGATCGATCATGAATAGAAAGAGAAACATCAATAATTGCTACATTATAATTAATAATAAATTAATATCATGACCAAATGAGGGAGTTAATGAATTTGAATTCTCAATATCTAAATAGCTTGAACTTGAGAAAATAATTCTACAATATGAAATTAAAACCAGATTTCCGGCTAAATCGGGCAATCAGAGGCAATTAAATGACGGCCATTTTGTTAAAATGTGAAAGTGAGGTTACGAGTGACCGGTTTTCTATGATGTACAGGCTGTACAAAATTTCATCGAGATCGAACAATATTTCAATTTCGACATATTGTTAGAAGCCTCGTAGTGTCAAGTTTCATTAAGTGGGGGACTTAAATATGTATTGGTTATAAATCATCTTGTTATAATTTTCATAATTCTACAGGTTTCTGGAATATGGCATGTTGATTCAATTAACATCTATCCAATCCTAAGTTCAGGGCTTCTCATGTGTTGTTCAATGAGGTAGTCACCAACTACTACAAGCAGACACAGCCTCAATATGTTCCTGGCTGTTCATGTGCGATAAACCCCGCAAATAAACAGAACAACAGATGCACTCATGGTATTCTAATCAATAAAATAGTGGCATGCCATCTAAGATTTTAAAATGTCATGTATATAATGTCAAAACCCTGTTTGCTCAAAATTTAAGGGTTTTCAAAGCCGGCAAAATCGACCAGGATTCAGCCTATATGGACTAGGCGATACTAGTGGTGTTCCGATTAATCGAGTTCGTCGAGTATCACTTGTTTGAGACGTTTGATCAATTAATCGAGTAAGAAATATGGAATCGAGTTTCGTCGGAAGTGCCCTACTTCAGGTTTTATGAAAATATATTCGCCGATTTCAGATAAACATCCGCAAGTTCAGCTTGACAATGTCTAGGCCTACAACACAGTCGCTTGCGGGAAATGGTTATGCTTGTATCATACAAAATCAAGCGTCGCAATAACTGGTACAGTGTTGTAATACTAGGAGGAATGCAAACGTACCGATGACTAAGATTTTGCTTGTGAGAACATAAGCGACTAGCTATGGAAGCAACGTCAATGTATACGATCCTTCTTCCCGGTAAACGCACAGGGTCTATTTTATGGAAACATTTTGGTTTTTAATAAAAACAAGAAGCATTAGGTCTGTTAAGTACTGATACCTTAAATATGACAAAAACTATTTATAAAATGTGCAGAAAGTCGTATTCCTTCAATGGTAAGTCACAGTTCTACTTTTGTTTTCAAAGTATATTAGACTTTCGATAACGGATGGATTAAAGCATTTTACAGCCCGTGCAAAAATTTCCAATGAGCTAAATACTCCAATGAACAATCCTTTTGTTGTTGTTTTTTATGTGTTGGATAAAATTATTAAAAAAAAACAATTTTTGTTCATTTTTATCTGTGTAATAAACAAATAAACACACAGGAAGATAGTATACATGTAGCTATATATAGGTATAACAGTTATTAGTTACTGAAATTGTTGTTGAAAGCATTTCACAAAATATTGAGACATGAATACAAAATATACATTTGGAAATTAATCAATTTTAATCGATCATCGATCGGTTACACACAAGTGATGATCGATCACAAAAATTCAACCGATTCCCAACACTAGTGTTTGCGAGCGAAAGGTTTAAATATATTGGTATGGTATTTGAGGCAAAGATATTTGAAAATCCACTATTTTTCGTGTGTGCAGATGACATTTGGAAGAATATTTTGTAAAATTGTGAATTCTGGTAACTCTGATATTGTCAAATAATTTTCTATTTAATGCCTTTTCTAATAAGTTGAAATGAACTTTCAGTCAAGATATTAAAAAAAAGCTACTGTACAAAATCAAGTTTAATGCAACATAATAATTGACAATATCTTAGCAGAAAATTGTAAGAACAGCTTTCTTGCATTTTACTTCTCTTCGGTGTATGCAAGCGAAAGATTTAAATATGTTGTATGCCATGTATGGTATTTGAAACAAAGAATTTGAAAATTTACTACATTAATTTTGTTTATTTACATTCATGCAAAAGAGGAAATGATTTAACCCTGTACAAAGGCACAGTCTCAATCAAGGGCATGTTACAGACTTTAATTTCAAGTTATAATAAGCATTTGAATATATATAATAAATTTTCAAAAATGAATTAATTGCAAAAAAAGTTGTTGATAATGTAAGGTGAAGCAAATAATTTGAATAGTTTGAACTGGCCTTTCAAATTGCAAAATGTCACACAGGCTGATGTTATTCAATATTTCATGCAGAAATCTATTTCAAATCTTGAAATTTTCACTTTTAATCAATTGATATGATGTAGGTCTACTGTAGTGTAGTGAGGAAGTTTCCAGCCCGCATTTTTAAATTTGATTTAAATAGTTCTACAAAATTAAATAAAATGTTAGTCATATTTAAGTCGTCTGCGTTCTACATATGCTTGTAATGATTTTTATAATGTCCATCGATAATATTAATGCAAGACTTTCTCGTGCGAGTAGGTAGCAAGACAAACATGCCCGAGTAAGGCATCCCTTCACCGCGGGACTCTAGTAAGTCTATGTCAGAATATGATCGGTAAAAATTAAAATTTATTTCATTTCTCCTTTCACAAGGTAACTCATATATCAGAGAAGTTGAAAAGTAGTAGTCTTGTGTGTGTGTTCGTTCACGAGATAGTGTCCGAGAGAACACGGTTCTGTGTACATTTGTCACCTGAATCTGGAGATTCCCGTTATTTTTAGACGTAAACAATCGCAGAGTCGAACCTAGCTAGTCACAAACAAATACACAGACTATCGAAATATCAATCAATTAAATTTGGAGACAAAGCAGGGCTATTACTACAGTAAATATCAAATAAACAGGAACTATTCTTCGTGCATATCTACCGTCGTCTGTTTACATCAACGTTAGGACCTAACAAACAAGTTTACTTACCGTCAGCGTTAGGCCTACCAGGCTTCGGGAATTTGCTTGACATTCTGAACGCTGGGTTGATTTTTCGCATGCATGTTTGTGAAAAGCGACATACAATGATCGTGACAAAGTATCTATATCCTGGAGCATTGCCTCTGATATTGAAAAATAGCAATATATACTGGCAGTGACAGTAAAATACAACTGAACCCAGCTCATCGAGCAGTTCAATCAACAGGCGACTTACACAACAAACTTTCGTGACGAGTTCAGGATGGGCGTTAATTACGTCATCAAAACATGCGGTCGTCTGCTGTCAAAATACCCCTGTCGAGTGGAAAAATACTGAGAGGGTCGAAAAAATAGGCCATTTTCAAAACAATATTGTGACCGTTCTGATAAAGATATCGAAAAACTAAACAGACGGTTTTCTTCAGGAAACATTTATCTATTTATAAGTGCATTGTATATGTTTCTGGATTTTTTTTCGAATTTTGAGGGCGGTTTTAACAGAACCTCTTAGTCAAAATGACGATTTTGGCGTGTTTGACCCAAAATATCTCCATAACTAGATTTTTCCCAGATATACCGAATATGTCAGGACGTAGATCACACCGAGTTTTACAAGTGTGGAAAGTGTCATCAAGAAGTTACGGACAGTTTTCTTTGCCCTCAAATCGCTGATATATGCTGCTAAATAGGCAGAAGTAGCCGTGTATACATTACGTTCCGTAAGGAACGATAACTCCGTTATCGCCTCCTTACTGCACTTCATTCCATATTTTAATATATACATGGGAATTGGGCACAAGTTATCAAACTTATATTAAGCCCTTTCCCTATATAATTTTACATACTAGAGGGTGACACCTGAAGGATGTCACAGATGGAATGAAGTGTAGTAAGGGGCGATAACTCTGTGTGAGCACGTTTTGTCAAAATCGCTCAATATCTTATTTTCGACCAATAAAAAGAATGTGTTGTTCGTAAAGGCAACAAAACCCATAAAGTTGAATATGCAGTCCCCTAATACCCCCATATATCAAATCTAATTGAAATTGAACATTATCTACATTTCGACTAATCAGAGGCCGGGAATTGGCGGCCATTTGGTTTAAATGTGAAAGTGAGGCTACGAGAGCGACCGGTGTTCAATGATGTACCTACCGTAAATATTCGCGTATAGTGCGCACTTTTTTTCAAAAATTGACAAGTGAAAAAGACCACTGCGCACTATACGCAAGTACAAGCCTTTTCCCAGTCAGAATGGATGTGATTTGACAGAGATTTGTGATCGTTTCCTTTCACAGCAGGATTGATTTAATACTTATATATAACATATATAAAGCATTAAGAAAGTAATAGTTAACACATAATCAAAGAAATGAATAGTTATTTTAATGTTTAATTTCTTGAAATTGTGTATTTATCAGCAATTACGTGGATTTATCTAAGTCGATCGTGAGTCACATGTTCCGTACACATACGATCTCACTTGAGCATGTTCCAGTATTCAGGTCCAAAACGATGTATAACATCTCAATTAACATCAAACAAAACTTGAAATGATATAGCAGTACTTAATTATTTCATACTTCTAAATTAATCACCTTATAAATCCAGAATATTGCCAGAAACTGATAGGCTAACGTTCAACTTGTTTATTTACGGAAGCTGTACCAGCACGCATGCGCAATTAGGCTCGGCTCGGGTACACTAATGCCTTAATCTCGTGCGGCAGTCGCTGACCAACTGGCCTTATAAAATACGATATGACTGTGCAAACTACCAGGTTACTCTTATTTATCGTCTGCACTGTAGATTTATCCATTACACATGTTAATTCATTGATATAAAAGTTGTGACCAGCACGACGACTGCAGACTTGTTTCCGTACTGTATACAAAATGACGGCCTGTGTTACATTACGTAGCAGTCAGCTTACTATTCAATCTTGTTATAATTGAGCTTAATTAGCTTTGTATGTTCGTGGAAAGATACCACAAGAGACCATACCTGCGTGAAAATCACAAGGTAAT
>NW_022979826.1:0-9185 GCF_902652985.1 Pecten maximus | reverse complement strand
CAAAAGTCGATTTCGAAGACGGAGAACTAACCGAAGTTATATATGTTGTCTTAGACCTACCACTTATTATAGCTCTTTCTAATGAAAATGGTGTTGGAGAGTGGAGTTTTGTTGTAACTAATTCCAATTCTACTAAACCAGATTTTTGTGATAGGGCTGATACAATAGAAGAAGTCGGTGTACGAACTGTGGTCGTTGTCTGTGAAGTAGATAAAGTCAGAATAAAATGAGGGGTTGGGATTTGTAACACAAGACTAAACGCAATATAGACACACTTTTGATAAGAGTATACACCAGATAAAACCAATATCACAGCGGTTGAACACGGGTCCACACTTGATAGGGCGCATAGACCCCAGTAGAACCAATATGTCTACACTTTGATAGGGCATCCACCGACATTAAACTCATATAGTCACACTTTGATTAGGTAATACATCAAATAAACTCAATATAGTCCACTCTTTGTACCGGTATACAACCAGATAAACCATATAGTCACCTTTGATAGGGCCTTAACCCGATAACACCAATATAGTCACCCTTCTTATAGGCGTATACACGCAGATAAACAATATAGTCACCTTTGAGAGGGTACACGTCAGATAACACAATATAGCCACACTTTGGTAGAGTATACAACCAAGATAAACCCCCCATAGATCGAGGCCATCCAACCACTTGAATAAGGGGATGGGTCATCACAACCAGTATAAACCCATATAGTCGACACTTTTATAGGGTATAGCGTCAGATAAACCAATATAGTCACACTTTTTTAGGTAAGACGTATGATAAACACAAATATGAGTTAACACGTGATCGGGTATAACACAGTATAAACCATATATAGGTCACACTTTGCACAGGGTAACGTCAGATAAACGGCAATATAGAGTCACACTTGGATAGGGTATACTTCAATAAACCAATATATTTCACTTTGATATGGTATACCGCCAAAAACAAAACATATAGTCCCACTTTGATAGGGTATACACAGATAACCCAATATGTCCATCACTTTGACAGGGTAAACTCCAAAGATAAACCAATATAGTAATCACTTTGATTATGGTATACATCCCAGATAAACCCATATATGTCACCCTTTGATAGGGTAAAATGTCAGAAACACTATAAATTCACCGTTGAGGGGTATACGTCAGATACCCACTATAGTCCCCTTTTGAGCGGGTAACGCAGAATAACCAATATAACGTCCCCGTTGATAGGGTAGACCGTGGATAACCATATAGTCACTTTGACTAGGGTAAACGTAGATAAACCATATAGTAGTCCACACTTTGATATGGGTAAACGGTAAGATCAAAACCGATTAATACTTCCAGCCGTTGATAGGGTATTACGTCAGATAACCAATATAGTCACACTTTGGATAGGGTATCCTCAGATACCCATATAGGTCCACAACACTTTGATAGGTGTAAACGTATGTAAACCAATATAGTCAACAAAGACTTGATATGGTACTACACCACATAAAACTACTTCGTACTCCTACCCCGTTCGCCATATGTACTGTTTTCCTTGCCTCCCGCAATAAGTGTGTAGCCATTTCCCAGTTCAAGCAAACATTGTTCCTTGGGCACTCCGTATAATGTAAAAGTTGCCTTTGTGTCTGTAATGTAATCATTCGGGTTCGTTGCACGGACTATAAGGTGCTGGTCGAGGAACGGCCTTATTCTTATGAATGTTTGGAAATCGTCAGACTGGCTAGATACACTCCGCAACAGAAGATAACAATCCGTATAAGTCCTTCTGATGTTTGATTACGTACTATTTTGAATCTTTGATTTTATAAATCCCAGGACACCACGGGTAATTCTAGTTGTTTATCTGTGACAAAAGAATATACAGGGCGGTTTGTAACTAATAATTATATCAAATATTACCATCATGATTTTAAAACCAGGCTTTTAATGAACGCGTTCTCTTTTTATTTAAACCAATATTGGCCCCCACGGAATTCGCTACGATTTTTCAATGTTGGATGAGACTGTAGCACCTAATGCAATCATAGCATGGTTGCACGTAGATTTCCCCATCTCTTATTCCCCCTATCTTTTCAATCTGCGCTCGAATTATTGTCAACTCTGTTCAGTATAAGTTAAAAACGAGTGTGCTGGGGTCCAATCGCCCATCCCATACTTTTTAACTAAAAACCTTCAATCCCGAAAATACCAACAGCCCTGTACAGAAGTTAAGAGTGATTGCAGTGCTTATGGACTCATTACATGCTGAACAATAGAATGGGAGGGCTGTAAAGATATCAGCGATACTACTATCTTTCTAGTGGCTGAGTATCTTACCCAACCTTGCTCGTCTTCTCTATGAATCCCGCCACCACCCCTCACATTTGGCTCGTTGCTTTCAATGACCTGTCCACGGTGTTGTTCAAATTTGGACCCCCATTCGATTCACACACACACTCTTTTTGCGTGCTGGTGTTTTTCCGCGTCAGCAATCGAACTCAGTTTTACCTATTGGTTTCAGCTAGTCCTCTCTTTAGAAGAACATTGTGCTTGCAACATTGGTCCTTCTTATTTTACATTTTGTATCTGTCTGGAACTGAGGGATCGTCTCTTGGGTTTTATTGGATTCGGTTTGGACAAGGAAAGACTCTATACAGCAATAGATATGAGTGGGTTGATATGTAGGTTGATTGTGGCTAAATGTTGTTGGGTTCGATTGTATGTGTTTTTTGAACATATCAACGTTTGACTGTGTCGATGGTTTGGCATCCGTTAAGTTAGAACGGACAATGGGATGTACTGTAGACGATTTCCCGACCTTGGTAAGCTACCGCGAATACCACAGTCACTGAAGGAGATTGTGAAGGGTTGGTACTGATCGATAGCTACGGGTCTAACTGCCAGGAATTGGTGAAGGTTTGGTAGAGCTTATTCGATACTACGGGTCATCAGAAGAAATTGTGAAAGGATTTGGTAGCTGATGCGATACTACTTCTTACATAAGAAAGCTTTGAAGGATTTGGGTAGCGGGATCGATACTACTTCTACCTGATAGGATATTGTGAATTTTTGGTACTGGATCGATACTACGTCTACTGAATAGATTGTGACCGGTTTGTACCATTGAATCGATACTACGTCTTCAGAGACACTTGTGAATTTTGTGTTACGCTGATCAGATACTTCGTCTAGCATAAGAAGATTTGGAATTTGTCACTAACTCGCTTCGAGTTTCTACAAAAGTCGATTTCGAAGACGCGAACAACCGCAGTTTATATGTTGTCTTAGAAGCCTACCACTTATTATCGCTCTTTCTAAGGAAATGGTGTATAGTGAGAGTGGAGTTTTGTTGTAACGAATTCCAATTCTACTAAGCCCAGGAAATTTTTGTGATAAGGGCTGATCCAATAGAGGAAGTCGGTGTAACGCAACGGTGTCGTTGTCCTGTGAAGTAGATAAAGATAGAATACGAGATAATACAACCGGTGCTGTTGCCATTTTAGTAGAGTTTCTGAGACGGAGTACTAAACTAGGGTCTGTTGTTATCACGGAAATTAGGATTTCTGAGACGACGGATACTAACTAACTCGGCTATTGTTAGTGGATTCAAACTTTCTGACCTGAGTACTAAAGCAGGGCTGTTTGCATTGGTATTAAAAGGTCTGAGCTGTTACCATCGCAGTTGATGTTTTTACCTGATTAAAAAACGTCGGGGCTGTCCGTCATTGCAGCCTAAGTCTAATGGCGGACTACTAAACCTTTGTTGGGCTATGGAATAATTTTCTGAGGGCGAAGTATCCAACCCACCTCGGGCTTTGTAATCGGATGAAGTTTTCCTGAGGCATCACAACTTATACGTGGCTGTTGTGAATGGTGGACCGTTTCATCGTGAGGCACACAACTTAGACCGTTGGCTGATGTAAGGTGGAAGGTTTTCTGAGGAACACAACTTACCGTGGCTGTTGGTCAATGGTGGATCTTTTATGAGGCAAGCACAACTTACTCGTTGCTTGTTGTACATGGTGGCGTTTCCTGGGCACCCACTTACTCACTGTGGTCTGTTGTTAGCGCATCGGATGCGGGTCGTACTTGTATATTGTAGTAATTTTTGGAGACGAAATACTTTCCAGTGGAAGCCGGTGGAAGAATGAAGACAACAGAGGGAACGGATGGCGCTTTTAGGATAAAAGAAGTGTTTTGTGACTGATTACACAGGGCCGGGTTGTTGCAATAGAAGAAGTTCTTCTTATGCAGAGAGACCGCCTTGTTGTTATTGGTTGTAGATTTGCTGACACCGGATAATGACCATCCAGTGAAGTAATTGAGTAATTCTTCATTAGAGACGAAGTACAAACCTGGGACTTGGGGTTCGGAGCAGAATTCGTAGAGAAGAACGTAGCAACCGGGCTATTGTTCTGGTAGAATAATTCTGATAGACGAAGTACAAAACATGGGTTTCGTTGAGACTGAAGAACTTTTGTGACATATGAACATAGGCAGCAGCTGTTGTTATTGGAGTTAATTTGTGGCTTGAATATCAAACCGTGGCTGTTGTTAATTTATCGGATTCTGAGAACAGGGTACGGAACTTGGTTGTTAGTGTCAAGTAATTCTGAATCGGTACAACCGTTGGGGCGGTTGGTTTTGGAATTAGATTCTGACTCTGTAGGCATTTGGGTTTGGGTACCTTTTATTATTTGAAACTCGTGGTCTGGGATGTCGGTATATCTCCTGTGCCATAGTACCGTTTTTCCCTTATATTTTTTAGCGTCTTCGATCTTCCTTTCGTCTTCTAGTTTCTGATATTTTGTGAGCGTACTAATCCACAATGAACCCCGTTTTCTATGAATGTTGTATTTTTGAGATTTTGACAAGGGCAGAATTGTGATGAAGTAGTTTTGTAAGACTTGTATACAAGCTTGTGATCTCCTTATAGGAATTTATTTTCTGAGTTGTAGGCTATAGAATTAGATTTCGGAGACAAGTGCTAAGACGGGGATAGTTGTTTACGAGCATGCGGTCCAGGTCGTCTTTCTGTGACTGATTACACGCCTGGTTTGTTGTAATAGAAGTTTTCTGAGCAGAGAAGTACGCAGCGTTGTTGTGCCATGATTTTATATTAGTTTAGACCACTACAATCCGTGTTGTTATCGAAGTAGATTTCTGAGACGAAACCTGCAATCCTGTGCTGTAGTTTTTTGAGTAAATTTCTGAGACCAGTACAAACTGGGGGCTTTTTTTTGGGCTAAAGAAATGATAGTCGTCTGCCTACTAAAAACCGGGACGCGTGGCTTTGTTATTCCGCAGTAGTTTTAATTATCTGTCAAAGAACTTAATTACAGCGGGCGCCGTTGTTAGCTGGAGCTGGGCTTTTATGGCTCTCGCAGTACAAACCATGGCTGTTGTTACGCTCAGTGGTTTTCCATTTTCGTTGACTGGTTACAAAAGCAAACCGGGTTGTTGTCATTGTAGAAGATTTCTTTCTGACAGACAAGATTAGAAGGCCGTGCTGTTTGTAATTGAATTAGATTTCTGAATGGACTCAACCATCTTGGCTGTAGTAGTGAAGTAAACTTTAGGCAGACGAAGTACAAACTCCGGGGGCTATGTTCTACAAGGGCGAAGAACTCTGAGCGGACTACGCAACCTGGTGCTGCTTGTTAGGCATACACATTCTGAATCGGACTACTAATCGGGGCTGTTTCCATTTTAGTAGACTTATAGTCGGAAAATTCGAACAGGGGGCCATTTTCATTGAGGTAGTACTTTCTGTGAAGAAGTAACCACAACCGGGGCTGTTCTCATCGATTAGATTTCTGAGATTGCAGTGCCAATCAGCGGCTGTTTGCTATCGATCTCGATTTCTGAGATGCAGTACAGCATAAGAGTTGTCGTTATCGAAGGATAGTTGTTGAAACGGACTGCAATCCAGTGTTGTAGTATTGAAGTACTATTCTCTTAACCTAAGTAGCACAACCGGGGCAGTTGTTCTTTGAGAAG
This sequence comes from Pecten maximus, assembly GCF_902652985.1. Classification (NCBI taxonomy): domain Eukaryota; kingdom Metazoa; phylum Mollusca; class Bivalvia; order Pectinida; family Pectinidae; genus Pecten; species Pecten maximus. Next base: position 3,189 of record NW_022979826.1, on the reverse strand, counting down.
AGATTCTCGAGGTTGGATTAGCCACCGCGGGGTTCTGTTGTTATGGGCATAGAATTCATCCGATGAAGTACAAAACGGTGGGTCGGGTATTGTTGTTCGCAGAAGAATTCTGAGTCATACACTAAATGCGGCGGGGGGCTTCTTGTTAAAGAAGACGTTTCTGAGACCTAGAACTTCTCATCGGTGTTGTTACTGGAGTTGTTTGTGACTTGAAGTAGCAAACCGTGGCTGTTTTTAAGGTGTCGGATTTCTGGACAGGGTACTACCTTGGCTGTTGGTGTCGGAAGTAGATAGATGAGTCGGAGTACAACCCGGCGGGGCGGGTTGTTATGGGAAGTCACATTTCTGACTCTTTGAGGGCATTGGTTGGGTGCCGTTTTATTGGAAATCTGGTCTGGGTGTACGTAGTATCGTGGCGCCATACCTACAATAGGCTTTGGATTTTTTACGTATCCGTCTTCTAGTTTCTGATTTTTTGTGAGGTACTCATTCCCAGGAACCGTTCTATAAATGTTGTTTTTTTGAGGTTTTGACAATGGCTGGGATTTTGTTTGATGACGTAGTTTTGTAGACTGTATAAAAGCTTGTGATGATCCTTTAAAATTTTATTTTTGGGTTGTGGCTATTGAATTAGATTTCTGAGACGAAGTGCAAAGCGGAGCTGCTATTACGGCAGAAGATTCTGATACGATTACACCCTGGTTTGCAATAGTAAGTTTTTTGAGACAGAGAAGTCCCGGGCCTGTTGTCATGATTAGTTTCTGAACGGCCCAAACCGTAGTTGTTGTATGGAATACTTCTTGTAGACAAAGTACAAACTGGGGTTTTGCTTTCTAGTAAGAATTATGAGTTGACTACAACCGGGTGTTATGAAGTAATTTCTGAACGAAGAACACACTAGTGGTTATTGTTCTTGCGGAAATCGAGTTTTGATGTCGGACTAACTTACGGGGCTGTTGTTATTGCAATATAATTCTGGTCTGGTCAAAGGGCTGTTGTTATAACAGTAGAATTTGAGTCCTCCAAGGGGGCTGGTTTTGGGGGTTTTTTTGCAAAGTTTCAGGCCTTTTTTTAAAAATTTTCTGATTAAAAAAACCTTTTCTGTTTCTCATCTTTTTTGTTTTTTTTTTTATTTCGGAGACGAAGTACAAACCTGGCGTTGTTATGGCAGTATTTTCTGTGAAGTTTCCAAAACCGGGATTGTTTTCTTTGAAAAAGTTTTCCCCGAGACGAACAAAACCGTGGCTTTTGTATCGAATTAGATTTCTGAAATGGATGAACAAGTGCTGTAGTAAGGGAAAAGAAAATTTTAGAGACGGAGACATCCGGGACTTTTTCTAGCAGAAGAATTTGGTTTCGGCTAAAGGGGGGGTGCTGTTATGGGAAAATTTCGAGACAAAGACAAACGGGGGGCTTTTGTTTTTGCTAAAAAAATTTGCGTGGACTACAATCGGGTGTGGGAAATAAATAATTTCTTTAAAAAACTAAAAACAGGGGCTTTTGGTGGAAGTTTTTGCTGACCGGATACAAAGGCGCTGTTTTTATGGCAGTATTTTTTGAGACAAGAACTGACCAGTTTTTGTAATTGGAGTTGATTTGTGCTTGAGTACAAAAAGGTGTTGTTTGTGTAAGGATTTCTGAAAAAGGGTACTAACTTTTGGTGTTTGGTTTTGAAAATAATTGATGAATCGGAGTACAAACCGGGGGGTTTTTTTGGAAATTTGATTTTTTGACTCTGGAAAGGATTTTGGGTTTGTCCCTTTTATTGGAAATCTGGGTCTGGGTGTACGTAGTATCTGTGGCCCTATACGTTTTTTTTTTTCGATTTTTTACGTCTCCGTCTTTTTCTAGTTTTTTGATTTTTTTGAGGTGAAAACCGGGGGCCTTTTTCTTGAATGTTGTATTTTGTTTTTGACAAGGTTCGTTTGGTGATGAAGTAGTTTTTGGAAAGAAAAAAAGGGGGGAAAGGGTAATTTTGGCGGAAATAGGTTCGATTTTTTAGGACCGACTACAAACCGGGGCGGTAGACAGTGAAATAGATTTCGTATACGGAGTTTGAACTGGGGCTGTTGTTTTTGTAGTGGATTTCTGACATTGAAAAGTCCCTTGCTTTTGTGCCGTTGTATTGAATGTCTTAGACCGTTATTAGCAGAACTTGTTTTCAAATTTTTGCTTTTCGAATTGTTTTGATACCATCGAGCTCTGTTTCTATTACTTGACTTGCTATTTGAAGAAACTGTAACAATGGATTTTTGAGACTGTGAACTCACCAGGGATGTTTGGGTTGAAGTAGGTTTTTGAGATTGGGTACACTCATTGGCTGTGCCAATGACAGAGGATGTTTTAATCTTGGTATCTAATTGCGCTACCTTAACTGAAGTTTTCTGACACTGGGTACTTACATGGAATGTCTCTGCTTCGGTTGAATATTGAGACTTCTTATCCGCCTGGGTTGTAGCTATAGAGTAAGATTTTTGAGATAAGGAGCTATATGAAGCCGATTCCACTGATATCGATTGTTTTGACTTAATACTGACAGGTACAGTGCAGACCGTAGGAATGAACACAAAGTCACCATGTGCCGGTGTTTGATTTTCTATTCAAGGGGTAAATCACAGCGACCGATCACCCTAAATCCCTATCAGGGATCATGAAAACGGCGTCATCGCGATCCCCGGTGGTAATGTGTTCATCAAAATCCGCGGTGATCGTTTCTCCGCGAAACATCAAAGCAATTTGTCCGCCGCGAATCCTGATGATGCAGCCCCGGAGGGCCACGATTACATTCAGCCCTCGGTTTTACCTGTGGTGGTGTGGCTCTCAGTTGACCATTATCGACCCTTATCGTTGTACGTGTACCGATTTTTTTACCGCTAGCAGTCGAGACGATTGGTAGATTTTGTGACTTACATGCAAGTGTCCTATCCCTAATGTAAGACTCGAATTCGAAGTGATACGGTTCTCCGTGACGATCATGGGTATAACTAAATAAAAAAAACATCTGGATACCGTATAGTGAGTCTACGAAATTCCCTTAACGTCTAATTTGCTGCTGTTGATAAATGATGTGGTTTAAATGATCTGCAATTCAATACTTGTATATAGGCCTATGCATTTAATCACTACTGATTTAGCTGACCTGTTTATAGATGGCGCTTTGTGCATGACCTCAGATGCCATCTCGAGAGG
>NW_022979825.1:0-49584 GCF_902652985.1 Pecten maximus | reverse complement strand
GGATGCATTTCAAAGTTATAGTTTGTATCTGCCTTAGAGATACCAGCCTTGAAAACATATATATTAGGTCTTAATCAAAATTGTCTAACAGTATAAACAATTGTAGTTACAAAGTTGAGAAATCGAGACATGAGCAACTTTGAAGTTTTCCAACCTAATGTTCATTCTACAATAGTGGTATTGCCAGTGGCCGTTCATATACCAAACTACACGAAACTGAAAAGGATAAGATATATACCCATAGATACATGTATATAGAAAGATATAGGAGAGAATCGATGAACTCCACTTTTATTTCCGAAAGGAAAACAATTGTCATTTTTTTTTTATTAAATTTGAATTTATTTTTCTATGTGACAAAGCAATACTTGCAGAAATACTATCACAATTTACCATATGGAAAAAAAATATCAATTGACCATCAGAGCCCTGTTGGTCAAAAGGTGATAAGGCAAATAACAGTATAACAATAGTTTTTAAATCCTAATAAAATCCTGTATAACTAATTTAAAAAAAAAAATACAAATTTCTACAGCACTCTACGGTCTATTTCTGCTTTATTACATCAAACGAATACACACATAATCACGTGACTAAGCTATTCACATTTTGAACATGTGGGACTTGTATATAACTATCATATTGTAAATATTTGATTTCTGTCATGTTTGGAATTATTTTAACTATTTGTATTTGATAGAATGGTAAAATGCTTGAAAAACTATTCTCATGAAAAGAAAAGAAATCTCAATTTCTCAGGGTGTTGGCAAAAACAGGAAACCGTAGAAATTAAGCAAATGTTTGAGAAACACGCCTCAGTAACAATTTCATAGACGTTAAAAGGAAATATAACACACACAAAAAAAATCATCTTCCTATAAATATCATATAAAGACATTTAGATTGATATAAGTTTCGATGTTTGATGCTCGACATGATCTTGTCATTTCAATGCATTTTGTATCATGTACGTTACTATTTATACATATGAATATGAAAGTAAATTATCAAATCAAAACAAAAACAATTAGGATCAAATAATTGTAATAAAAAAAATGAAAAAAGTAAAAGGGCAAATGTTGAAGATTGAAACAGGATATTGTCTATAAAAGATGGTATGAAATTATATAAACAATAATATATATACATAAATATATATTATAAGCAAAACACATGTTAAACGCAATATTCTTCAATTTCACGATGTTGCCTCCAATATATATAGGTTCCCAAACGAGTGGAGATTGTTTATCATTTTTATCCAACTCGAGTTAGTTAATTTTCTAATTTTGGAAAGACACGAGCTTTAGCGAGTGTCTTTTCAAAATTAGAAAATTAAATAACGAGAGTTGGATAAAAAAATAATAAACAATCGTCACGAGTCAGGCAAAATTTTTAATCCCATAACTTCTTTACTAACAAATGTAAGTTTGTCAAGTTCAAATTCTCCCAACGTAACAACTGAATTCCGCGAACCAAATCACTACGCGACAAAATCTCGAAAGCTTATCATCTATTTTAGATGCACGACTCATATCTTCTGTACTATATTTGTAAATGATGTAATTTTACAAAACGAAATATTAGTTTGGCAATCCTTGTGTCTTTGTGATTTATTAATAGGTAACTTGTTTAAATAACTCCGGACAAAAATATTCGAAGACTACACCGTCATCGCGAAGTCGAACGTTACTGCTGAATATTAGACTACCTAGCCTAATCATTGTCAGATTCGATTATCGATCCTTTCCTGAATTTCGTAGGATGTTATTACTGGTTATTGTGATGTTAAATGATCATTCTGAGAATTAATCATTCAAGACACCGTACAATTCAACAAATATTTCGGAAACCGAGCTGGAGTGCTGAGCAATATTTATTCACGTTTGTCAGTGTGTTAACACGGAATCTCATCAGGTTACTGACAGGGGACAAATGTTCCAAAATGATTTTTACATTTTTGTGTTTGGGATATATATTCGGAATAAAGGTAAGTGGAATTATATATTCGTTGATTTCTTTTCTGTTACAATATCCGTACCGAATGACATCGAACTACGACTACTGTACCAGGAAAAGGGAAGCTCTAGGCTAAGCCCTTAGAGTGGCTACATTACGATTAGGGACAGCGATTTTAGTATTTTACAACCATCAAATTATATTTCGTACGACTCAAACACAAGATTTATCGACATTTCAGGAGTATACCCATCTCACCCAATTATGCTAATGTTGACCACCGACAAATCCACACAACGTGTCCATGTTTGATCTTTTGAAGACAGACGTCAAAAAAAGAATAAGTAAGAGTAGTAAAAATAGTCCGTGGTCAAAGGCCAGAGGTTAGCCAATCAGACTTGTTGGGAGTCACAGATGACCAATCGGATACGTCACACACCGCGGTGTGTAACCAAAAACAATAACAGACTGCTACAAAATTTATCACGTGCCGTATCAGTTGTTAAGCAAGCGTAGTTATGGGATAAAATGGGATATTCACATTACAAGAACCATCAATTGTCTTCAAGAACAACAAATAATACCAATATGTTAACATAGGTCAGACTCAATATCAATTAAACGAAGGCAAAATATTATCATATATTATAACGAACTGTTTATCTGGGTACAATATAAACAACAATATAGACTGTGAAAGAAACTCCTGAAAAAATACAACGAAACTAAGATCAGGGGCCCCGGAAGGGTAAGGACCTTCCGCCATATTGCTTTAGCGTCTGTGTTCTTTACTGATAATAGCTTTGAATTATGGATGTAATTGCTTACAACTAGCTTAATGATATCTTTAAATAATGAAATCACTTTAGCTTCTTCATGCATTTTACAGAATTGTAGTCGATTTCAAACTATGTTAAGTAGTATACCTGGGATATATTTCAATGTATTTTGCCTCGGATACGTCACTGACTATACGAATGCAAAAGTAAATTAAATAAAAAAATATGTTTATATCAATTACAATCAAAACAAAAATATACAACCATGAATGTAAATGTATTAATAAAATACCAATTTGCCAAACCAATAAGAGTGAAACAGAATATGTTCCATGGGAAGTGAAATGAAAGGTAACGATGGTTTTATAAAATGACATATATAAGCATAAATTAAATAAAAAAACATGTTAAACACAATATCACAACCAATTTCATGAAGTTGTCTATATTATATATGGATATTTTCTTTTCTTTCTGCTAAGATCCCTTTCGCATTTTTATGTTAGAAGGACGTGTAATAAGCTTTTAAGTTTCGAATCAAGTTTTAAAATAAAGTTGATTTCTATAATTATTTCTGTGAAAAAGATTACAGAAAGAGTTTTACTATTACATTTGAAATTCGCAAAAATACATTTATCTTATCAATGAAGTAAATATCAAAGCACATGTTCTCACATCAACCTGACATCAACGTAACACAAGATCTCAACACAACAAAATTGTAAAACAATAACATCAAACATTAATCATATCAACCATGTATATTACTCAATAGCGCTATACTGTAATCGAAGATATCATCAGAAGTGTCCGTTGTCTTGATGATGATCGTGGATCAGTTTGCAACTGACTGTTTATAGCACATACATTGATATAGCAGAAGGGAAATATGCTGTCCAGTGTTGTCGTTGTTGTGTCTTTAGACAAGAGTTTACCCACATTCGTTCTGGAAATATTACAAGGCATACCGTATACTATTCAGTGAGGTAGCCACCAACTACTACCAAGATGTCCATCCTCAAAATGGCCCCTACTGTTCACTTATCACAAAAATAAGCAAACAACCAAATGAAAAGATATATCCGGGACATTAAGAATAAAAAAATAAAATAAACGTCATTTAATCATCATCAATGTCTTCTTCAATCTAACAAAGTTCCAGGAAAGTCCGTTATTCTGTCCATCATGATAAATACCATTCAGGTTGCATAGGCTACACCACTTGTACCACCACCCACCAAAATAATCATTGGAACAGCTTCCATGAGGGTTTTCGTCGTTATCTACATCGCGTGTGGAGAAGTAGGCGCCTTCAGCTAACAAACTATCAGCTAACAGTAAACAAATAAACACATTAACTATAACTCAATACACAATAACATATAATGGTAGAACAGTTACAAAAATATACATACATTATTACATCTGAGAGTGAAGGAAGATACAGACACAAAGAGGGTTATACTCCTGTCTTGTTATTTCCTCTCTTTTTTTACAGTAAGTTGTATTTGTATAACGCTCGTGGCATTTCAACTTTTTGCACTTCAATATGACATATATGTCACGAGCTTTTAGAATGGCCTATCAAATTCACATACTTTATAGTTTTGAGAAACTCTTGAATTAATATCTATATATTCATTCGAAAGATATTATAAAGAAATCATAATGTCACACTTTTTTCAGGAGCTCTGAACATCTCGGCTACTAGACGCCATCCTGTATGCTGTCACAGTGCTTCGGTGTTTGATTGAGTAACATATGGCGTCATTGAATAAATTACAAAACTTAAAATGCAACATTCATTCACATTAAACTTTAAAAAATTGTGATTTGAAATGTTTTAGAATAAGAAAACATAAATACTTTATTAGTGCTGTGGCTACCCAATGTTGTTGTCTAGTAGGCCTTGTGCTTGTTTATAAGGAAAAGGTCAAGTTCTTATGATGAAATATCATAAGAATGTTTTGTAAAGGGATATTGTATCTGCAATATATAGTATTTGTGTACTGTATATCAAACAACGTCAAACATGTTTGTAACTATATTTTATGTTGCCTGGGCGACCAGAGTAGCTGACGTACTGTTGTTACACTACTGTGGCGACCGAATTTCGCAATTTGTCGCGGGAATTTTGCATTGCTTAACGTAAATATAAGGATTGATTGTCAATGTTGTTTCTTGCATGGCCTGATGAAGGGAATGTTCATTTTACTACATCATTCTATGCAAGCAACAAAATTCTCTCCTTGCCCCAGAATAAATGTAAGTGTATATCGCACAATGAAAAGAATGTAAGAATTTATCAAACAAATAAAACATGGATATATGGGAAGTGTATATGGCCGGAAGAAAGGAAACACTTACACAAATTGCCAGTAAAACCATTCAGAACAAGTTTGTACTTCTGATCTTCATTGGCCACCTGGAAGTTTGCGTATTGCGCATATCCTTCAGTCCCGTCCAAGAACTCAACTTCTATACGTAGAATCCTCGGAGTGTTTGTAACGAGGTGAAGGAAATCATTGCCTTAAACAGAAAAAAAATGTAAACATGATTGGCGTATTAAATTATCAGTGTTACTTACGTTATGTATCAGCTGTACAGTATTGAAATACGTACATAGGAATTATTTTAAATTGTTTATACACTGTTAAACTTTAAACTATATACATGTATATGCCATGTACTGGATATGTCTGCTATGTTTTACTGATTAATATACAAATTAGACGGGCTCGTAAAAAAAAAATGATATTATATCTATGATATGCATATTAACAAAGTTCATAACTTGCCAATCCAGAAGTTTCCATAGAGATCTCCGAAGCCTTTCTTATATTCATTCCAGGTGCGATGGAAATCGACAACTCCATTGAGTCTTCTCTGAATCACCTGCGTCACAAATCAAACCTTGATTGGCATTTCGTTAGAACTATTACGGTGGTGTGTGGTCGCCCATTATCACTACAGGGCCTGCCAGGTCTTACAAGCCTTAAACAGCTGTATGATGCTGTATGTTCAGTTTTGCTCTGCTATGTCTTACTCTAAATTTATTGTAAAAGGTGTAAATTTCGTATGTGTATTTTGTACAATTTTTTTGTAAATAGTAAATGCATCATCAAGCTGATTCGTCGTCAGTAATACAACAGTTTAATGTCGAAATCGATGAAGGAACTTTAATTATATTAGGTTCTTGAGTTCATATTTAAATTTAGGGATTACACGCATCATCCCAAAACTTTTAACAATTCCATTTTTGATATTAGCTACATTTAAAGAATTGCACAAAAGACACTGAAGATAATATCTTTTTTTTTCGTCCTTCACGCGTCATTGATGCTAAAGTATTGATGATTGTATATCCTTGGAAATGGAAGCAATTATTTATTGATATTAATTAAACTATAGTTCGATGATTATAGTAGAAATCTTGTTTGTCTATGACATACTTGTTACACTTCAATCTTATTCAATGAAGGTATCGCCGAATGATTGGACCACTGACAGTACAATCATACTAAAATGACACCCTGGTCACGTTAGGTGAAATCTAAATAGCCCTCCTTAATCTATTTAATCTAATTAAGTGATGCGCATTAATAAGCTGATATAATGCCCATCAGACAAAAACAAACTCGTTAACAAAACGTATTTCTTTAAAACTCAACAGTGGAAATATGCATACACTCGATAAATAACAAAGAGGTCATATATATATTTCTTTGAATTCATTTGGTTATCCAGGTGAAATGTAGTCCATGTTGTTGTCTACTTACTATCCATTGTACCCCGGTCAGATCAAAGTAACAGAAGAAAGTGTACATTTTATCTTCTGCCGTAACTCCTTGGTAAATACCCGACGGGTATCGAGAGGGAATATCTGAACAGCTACTGAGTGCTGAAATAAAAAAAAATGTTTAGGGAAGCAAAAACTGAAAGAGAATACCATAACTCTAACGAACCCGTAAATTCAATTCACAATCGATTAAAAGCAAAAAAGTTAAAAAGAAAGACTAAAATTACCAACGAAATCATGTGTTTCAGAAAAAGTGAAGCGCTTTCTGCGTCATCGATGGTACCTGCCATACAATTCTAGGTAAAAAGAGCAAAAAGAAATATAAAAGAATACCTTTGAATTCGTTAAGAGTAATCTCTTTAAAGGAAATAATTCGTTTAATTGAGGATATTTAATGGATGTAGTTCATTTAATTGAGCATAATTTCTTTAGTTGAAATACAACAAGCAAAGACATGGATTTTATATCCCCCGCTTTCCACACATTTTTGAGGTTAGTGAACATGTCATGTTAAATCCTGTTGAACTATAATGTAATGTTTGAAACCTTATACAGAAGTTAGATGTTGCATTGATTATTACGGGATAAAGTAAAGTAATTTTACTAGTGGTATCTTCACATCTATCATTATCAAACCCTACCATACATTTGGCTGACCCCTTAATGCATTGAATCCTGTCCCTAATTTTGAAAATTTTCGGAACATATTTTTGAGAGGTTTTTAACGCCAAATGATAATATTTTTCATCAATCAAAGGACGATACCTCTGCTTGATGATAATCGTAAAATATTTAGCAGTTAACCTTGTTATCAAGTTTGAAGAAAATATGGTAACAACTGTTCAGGATATTTCACGGAAATTGCAGAATACGACGTTGTGACTTAATCAACGGCCCATAACTCCGTCAAATATAGTCTGGCAAAAGTAGCCATTGAACTTGGCCGGTCCCTTAAGGCATTTAATCTTGTTACCATGTTTGAAGAAAATCCGTAAACATTTGTTATATTTATTGCACGAAAACGGCAGAAAACGACGTTTTAGTTAATCTAGGAGCCATATTTCTGTCAAATAAAGTGCGGCACAAGTGGCGATCAAACCTGACCGGGCCCTTAAGAATTTAACATTGTTGCCAAGATTGATGAAAATCAGTTAACATGTATTGTAGTTACTGCACGAAACGAAGCGGACAGACGGACGGACAGACGAACCAGAATTAATTACACTCATTTCGGTGAAAACGGGGATCATAAAAAACGTGTATAAGTCGCAGTGAATTTTATTATAGTTCCTTTAATGAAGAATAATGTCTTTCATAGATAAAATTTCTTTTACAGAATATTATGAAAGAGATAGCGTATATCTTCGCTTCGAGGACTATGTTGTAGTATGATGTTAGTAGAATAGAACAATGCGTGTTTTTTTTCATTATAAGAACTGTATTTTGATATTAGGTTGATAGCTTATAAAAATGTGTATCGATTTTTTGGGAACTATAGCATTATAAACCGATGGTGGGACAGAAAGGAAAACATAATTAGGGGTCTTCTATATAGGAAAATAATTTTGAATTTCAACTCAAATATACATCTACAATTTGCACAAAAATAATCATATGATATACCAAAATGTTTTTTTGACATGTAGTTTCCTAAAATTACCAACAATTCACTGTAGATGCTTATAAGAGGTTTTTTTATCTTATTTTGTTTGTTTTTCTATAGAGTAACTTTGTGGTAAGATGTAGCATGGAATAATTCTAAGTCAACAAATAACCAAACTTGAAAAAATAGGCCAGCTGTTATGCTCACAAGTGTCTAAAGGATAGGGCGGCTGTGATACTATTACACAAATATGGTACAAAGGAAGGCATTCTAAATCAATACAATGCTCCTATATCATACCTTTAAGACATATGATGATAATAATAAGAGGGATCTTTTAAAGACAAATTGTTATGCTGGTGAGTTCTGGCCCTTTTTCAGAAATACATTGTACATTGTATGCATATTTCACCTCAAACTCAACGGTTGAAATTTTTTCTAAAAACAGTCTTCCTGCTATGTCTAGAATTCTTTATAATGTCTAATAAGAACATTTTTATGCTTGAAATGCCTCCTTATAAACCATATTTGTGTGATATTCACAACCACCATTTGAATTTCATGGTCAAAATAAAAACAATGTTTGTGTATATCATAATGTCAAATCTTGTCAAACCAATGATCCTATTTTGTGCTTTAGACACTTGTCGACAAAACGACATGACTATTCTGTGCAATATACTGTATGCGATACAAATGAACTTAATATATCCCCTTAAACATATAGTTTTCAATTATTATGTTGAAATTTATAAACAGCTTAACAAATTACATGTCAAGAGCAAGTCCCCTGCTCTGCCATGATACATACCGAAAATCCATCATTTTACCTCTGTTAAATTGCACCATAGTAGGAATGTGTAGGCTTGTGAAATATCACTGTTTTGACTGGATTTGCTGTTTAGATGGTCTTATTTTTTTCCGCGACAAATATAATATACTTCCCCAGTATCACATTATAAATCATGATGGTTTCTTACGAGTGAAGCATATATTACATAACAGGAAATCAATCATTTTTTTCTATTTCTTTTATATAATTAAGACGAAAAAGAGAGAACAAAATCTATACGTTGGAAATAGGACGGGATTATCAAAATCTTTGACATCATATCCTTATGACGTCACACGTGATAACAAGACAATGACGTCACACGTGATAACAAGACAGCACGATTTCAAAACGGCTGCTCAACAAAATGTCAGTAGGGTTTGCTCTGAGCTGCCAGATTTTGTTAAATTGATATTAAATGAAAAGTATATTGCAGAAATGCAGCAAAATAACCAGTTATTCTAATTGGCTTCGGTGAAAAGTTGTTTTGTTTTCTTCTGTTTGAACATATGCCTTTAACCAGTCCATCAACAGACCATGAACAGCTATCAATGGAATCCACCACTTCGTTACTACCTACCGGGCATTATTTGTCTAGCTGAGCAGTGAATCAAGACACCACTTTGTGACCTGTTGGATCATTGATGAACGATTTCTTTATGTTGCTTTCCGCTGAAAGTACTTTACGGAACGATGAAGACAGGATTAGACACAGGTTTTGTTCACAAAATAATTGTATGCTTGCTAAAATAATTTTCGAGTCACGTGGCTATCTTTCAAGGTGTATTATAGCAATTACCTGTTCCGTCCATCTGCAAGTGATCTTATTATACATGCACTTCTAAATTATTCACCATCATCGCAATATCACTAAAAGCAACTTGGCATGTCACATGCATTACTGATATCGTTGCTAGGATATTGGCTATGTTCAGTATACATACTAGCAATAATGATTGTAAATGACACATCTTAATATAAATTTAAGACCTACAGTAAGGTAACATTATATTGTGTAGGGATCTCCTTTTCCCTTGACAATTCGACAATGTGCTTATTTGTCATCGCTTTTAACGTCATCCTAGAAAAGCCAAGGCCACACGAAGATGATTGACAATGACAACACGGACAAAACAGATGGGTGGGGACAATTCACTCTCTGCTCTCTATGCATCAGGTATTATACCATCCACCCTACCGAAACACCTTCACCTGTCCCCACCAATACCCTGATTGATGTAGGCGTTCACTGAAGACGCCGTTAACTGTCAACATGCAATCAGATAAAAAGTACAATATATCCTAAGGTTTCCTAGACAAATGACATCGAAGAAGGCACTCCGATACTTAAGGAGCCCACAGTTCGTCTCCTCTGAAGCATTGAATTTCGAGTCTGGGTTAAGATGCGGAACTCCCCAGTGGTAATAGTTTCATTGCGAAATCAATGGCATACCGACCAATATCTACACAATGCCTCTGGGGAATTTTAAATGATTGATCTTTTAAGCAAGATAATTCGGTAAGGCACTTTTTGTTCATTTCTATATGTGTTTTCATTGTTCATATTTAATGGCAAGTGTCACTTGAGGACAAAAGAAACAAACGGAAGAAAACAAATAACAGAACAACAGAACAATACAGGCTATTATTGTCTAGAAAGAATGTAAAACGCAATCAATACGAATCAATAAACAAACTTTATGAACCTTTACATTCCAAAAGGGACAGTTCAATAACGACAAAAGAACTGAAAGAGATAGAAGGTCCAGATTACAGTGATACCTATCTCTCTGCTGTAACTTTGCTTTGTATTACGTCCCTTTTAACACAACCCATGTCGTCCAAGAATGCACGGTCACCGACGGACTGTGGCATCAAGGATACTTTTAGTGATAATAATTGAAAAAAGTTAATATGAAAATGCTGCGAATACATTTTTGATTGTGTTCGTAGTAGCAGAAGACGAAGTAGTTGATTTTAGATACTTATAAATGAGTGAAATGAGAAGGAACATGCTAAATTGGATACACTGCTAGAGTTAATCCAAGTCTTCAGGCCTCTGATTATTAAAATGATCATACACTTAAAATCTAAACTAGAAACAAAGCACAAGTCTGTATTTCTCGATCACGGCGTTATAACTATACTTAAAGAATTATAGGGACCAACCCACCAATTGTTTTTCCGTAGACTTCAGTGTTAACGTTTTGGAGTATTTCATTCAAATTCTTGAATTCAATATGACAATTATGGTTTATAACAAAAGTTTAGGGTCTCATATAACACCTAATCCAAAAAAAAAGTTGGGTCCTTCGGCTCAAAGTTTCTCCAGGGTAGCCATTTTGAAAATGGGTGAATTTCGCAGTAAAGATTCTCAAAAATCTTAAATGTTTACCTGTTAATTTTTATTACCTGAACCTTTGGGGGAAAAGACCAATTTATATCAACATTTCTTATTGATAGTTACCTATCAGGCTACATATCTATTTTCTTACTTCATAACATACTGGCCAATCAGAGGTTGCCAGACATTTTATCCTTGGCTCAACTTTCTATACACAAGGAGTGTTTCAAAAATCTATTTTTTCAATTGGTTGGTTGTTCCCTATCAACAGGTTGGTTTGTTGTGCTTGCAGATAATGTGTTAATTATTTGTTCTTTATCTGCAATCCGAATTACGTTTCCTATTTGCAAAATACAGGGATCTAGGTTTTCCTGCAAGGTAATCTTTTCTAAACATTGCGTTTTATTCTTAGGACGAAATATTGATTAATCATTCGTAAGTATTGCAATCTTTGAAAATTCCAGAGAAGGAGAAAAATGCGGATCAACCTCGAATATATTGGATTCCTAAGCTTCATTTCAGATTTCTCGCTGAGTCTTTATCCAAACTTTCTATTTTTGAAAATATAAAACAGGCTTTACTGTTGACTCAAGATGATTAATTAATGGAATATGGATTTTAAAAAACTTCAAAGATCTTCGATAAATCTTGAGCAATCCGCTCCTGAAAAACAGTTCGCCAATCCAAACGTTTTAGTTTTTCAATATTAAAACTAGCATTTCACATTCACATTTGATGAATGCAATCTTTGTCTTGTAAGACATATCTTTTCTCACATACTTCACAGAGTTATCCGGCGGTTGCTAGGGAAAAGAGATCAATCGGGGGGGGGGGGGGGGGGGGGGGGGGGTGGATGTGTAAAGACAGCTGGCTGGTGCTATATAACGCTGCTCACAATAACGCAACGTCATAATTTTACGTTGAGTAACCAAGTGGTAAATGATGACGTCATCAATTTTGACGCACATTCCAAGGAGCATTAAAGATGGCGCGATGAAAAACTTTCATAAAAGCTTTTGGTTGCAAGTATGTGGGAGAAATAATCAATCATGGTTTTTTTTTCGCGAGCAAGGATATCTCAACCCTCGTGTAAGAGTTTGACTGGCCAACACTCGGCAAGCCTCGTGCTGACTGGCAAAACTCTAACACTCGGGTTGAGATATCCCAGTCTATGGAACAGACACATGTTAGATTTTATTATTCCAAGAAAAGCGAATGGTATTCTGAGTGCATTGCTGTGAACTGTATGGGATCTTATTTCGTAATATATATAGACGACTAGGGTCCATAGAAATACACACACAAAATAGGAATTTAACAAATCAAAGATAGATAACATTTGTGTTAAATTTGGTAAAAAGATCTTCAAACAGACTATTGGCACACCTATGAAGACAAATTGTTCCCTTCTGTTGGCCCACTCGTTTCTGTTTTCATAAATCATGGATGGCGATAACAAGTAATAAGTACCGTTGGGTCAGACTGACGGTATACAAATATCCAAATGCCAATTTATTTCTCTATTTTGATCAATGCGGATATGTGTGAATATAAAACCACGTGCCTACTTCATGTTAATTATAATAACACCTACATCATGTACAGGCTATCCCCGCAACCGTAACACGAGTGGGATGCGATTTGTTATTGCATCAGTATATTTTAATACAGTCAAGACTTGTCTTGGTTGTGAAGAACTTTCGTCACCCACAGATAGGGTTCGACGGCAGTAACGTTAAGCATCAGTGACATCCTAGGTATAAACTCACAATTCATGAACTTTTCGAAACTTGAATTCCAAGTGATGTATTTGATAAAATTATTGAATAACAACAATAAATATATACCAGGGATCAATGCCATTCTTTGGCTTTAAAACTTTTCACAGAAATGCACCAAGAACTACTACGCCACACACCTATGTTTTTACGTTTATATGTTTACCCTCTAAAAAACATTGTTTTTGTTAAAAGTCAGAGTCGAAGGTACATGTATACATATATTATCGTACTGATAATAGTCACCTACCAATTCAATCGTAAAAAAACATTTTTAGCTTAATACTCAAAGTAAAAGATATTTTTATACTTTTTTTCATGGAACATTAGTTTTATCAATTAAAACGGATTTTTTTCTGTTTTCAAGGAAATATCATAAATCATATGCCTTTAACCGATATAACATGAATAGAGAGAAAGGAAGGTTTTTCAGATTCGATTGATAAACAAAGACTTAGACGCATGAATCCTTTTTCCAACTAACCTTTTTTATTCCATATCTCGATTAAGGTGAAGATTTAGTCCCCTCTCCTGTTAGTATACACTCTCGATCGATAGCCAAACCGGTAGAGTAACATGTATGTAGATGTCCATCACATCGTTGTACAGGTAATCAATACAAATCGCTCACTCAGTCATAGCTTGACAAATGTATCAGTGTTTATAAACGTTGCCACACGTTTAACACCTTCATTGATTGTGTCTAAAATAACATTATTTTTATGTTGATATCACTTTTTTCCAAACTGATGATTCGTATTGACAAAATTTCTTAATTAGTGTTGACACTAGTTCACGCAGTGGAACAACGGTTGTGTATCTTTGAACCTACTACCTCATTGGAACGGATCATATTATCAACATACATAAAATAATGGGACAATTGAAAGAAAATGTTTTTTTTCCTGAAACGGGGAAAAACATGTTATTCAATTGGGACTCTTTAAACATATTTTCATTCAAATACTGAAAAACGTTCGGAAAATTAAGAATGATATAAAAATTATATTGATCTCAATGATGAATAATACCAAAACAAATTGACGTACAGTTTAAGAGCAATTTTTGTTGTAATATTTTTGATAATAACATTCCGTTCCAATAACATTTCGTTCCATATAACGTTAAACTACCAACGTGAAATACCACCCGAAAAGTCATATAAATTCAAATATGGTTTAAATAAATCCGATGGAGAGTATACCCCCACTAAAATATCAGATTAGATATATTACTAAATAAATGTTTTACCTGAATGCTTGTAGAAATACATGGCTGTCGTATTTACGTCCTCATCCGTCCCAGACCCGATCAATCTTGTGTAGGTTTCACACCTTTTGTCGACTTCATCATACAAAAATGACAGACATTCTTCATTTTGGCAAAGATTTGCACAAAATAAATGGTTCGGGACTCCAATATTTGTATTGAGTATATACACACTATTTTCTTCTGGCACCACGCGGTATAATCTGATAAATGTGTGTTCATACGCCAAAACTGTAACATCCCTGGTCATCAAGAGAAATATCAGGCATAAAGATTTCATTTTCTTGTAGTTTTTCATCTTAATGTTCAATCCGAATGCTTCTCTTTTCACTTAACCACTAAACATTGTCCGTAAGGATCTTTTCTTATCTGTTTGTGTTTCCGATTGCGAGTCCGTGCTACCTTGAATCGATATTCCTTCACATTGCCGTCTCCTCAGTGAGATTATCAATTACAACATCAATAAAAAGGCTGAATGACGCGCTTGAATAACAGATAGCCCACTGTCTCCCTGAAGACACTTATATATACTCTGTGAAGTTTATGATAAAACAAGTGCAGCAGAAATGCTAAGGCGTACGAATGAACATATCTAGGATACGGGACACACCTTTGCAATGCACACCAGAGAAAAGTTTTCATTCTGTCATCATTCTGTACGAGTTGACTCAAAGGTGTATAACTCACTGGGCGTCTTCGGCAGTATGATTCAGTGAGGTAGCACTATAAAATTGGCATCAGTTTGTTCAGCGCTATCACAGGGAGACAAACACGAACATACCGCAGCCTTCCAAAACACGAATAAAGTCACACTCGTATGGACCTTAAACAAACAGGAGGATGGCTGGGTGACACAGTGGTAAGACATGTACATTGGCCGCTTGGTTTCAATTTACACATGTACCTATCGGACATGAAACGGGTATTGGGTCATCTACTCCACCACGTGGGTTTTCTCTGACAGAAAGACATCTTCCGCTCTTCTGTCCGAGTCAACCAGAGTGATTAACATAATAAGTTAGTATAATTTGATTCGCAATTGTTGCAAAATAAATAAAGTTTATATTTTACAGGGGAGCAGGGCTGTTGAAAGGACATTAAACACAAAACAAAATCATCATCAAAAGGTGAGAAATATTCAATGCATTATATAACAAAATTTATCCTGCTCGCGATATCTATAAGACATATAAAAATCAAAATAACATCTGATAAGATTTCCTAAGCAGTAACTTTTCCTTTGTACATGTATGTTCAACATTTTGTTTTTTAATGCTATTTAATGAATGAAATTAGCATTGGTTAATGTATTGTGCGTGTATGTGAGAATGAGACAAATGGTGAGAAGCGAACAGATAAAACAAAATGAGAAAGACAACTCCTGTTCAAGATGATAATTTGTAAGGGCGCATAACCTTGGCATTTTTCAAGCGATGAGGTGAAAATAAAATAAAATTTTAACATTTAAGTAGAATTGGGTCAGTGTGGCTTGAAAACCGTCTGGTATAGACAGAAGGTCATTTATTTTTTCAGATTATTATGAAGTGGGTATTTATAATATGAACCTAAAGAATTCAACATGATATTTGTAAGATATGAATGTAAACATTTTACACAAGCTTTAAAATTATTGAGAAATGTCTTCTGTTCAGACGCCCTGAACCAATATCAATGATCAACATATATGGACTCTGAATCGGATGCGAACTAAAGCTTATTCGGGGGTCGTCTCAAAGGCGTTTTACTTTATAAGATATGCGATTCCGGATATTTTGCAAATTTTATAAAATGTAACCTTCTATGACAATATCTAAGGATTGATTTTTTGTTGTTGTTTGTAGCTGCATCGAAGTGTATTTATATTGGGGTAAATACATATTTAACTTCATGAGCTTTGTACAAAATAATTATGTACTTACCCCAATGCAGCTACAAAACAAATAATTAAAAAAAAACAATCCTTATATTGAAACTTGATCGCTATGACATTTTTTAACTGAAAAATCCCCTTACATACCTAGAAAACACTAGATGGCACTGACGTGGTGTCAATAACGCAGATGGTAAACAAAATAATTAGGAAAGAAAACAATGTAATCAACATGTTTTACAATATTTATTGAAATATCTAGATATTTCTGTTTGCTTTTTAATACCATCGTTTGCATGTTTGCTCAATATCATCGTATACATTCGTGTGTAGGGTCTGTGTTATGTTCTAAATAATTTACCATCAAAACAACTATACATGTATGGAAGAAAGCCTCTGTAATGAGAAACAGTAGCATTTATTTGTGACAGGTTACATTGAAATCGACAAGCACATAATTCAATCTTGTAGATGATTGGAAGATGACTCTTCTTCTTCTTCTTCTTCTTCTTCAACAATGTTTGGGGGCTCAGTGTATTGAATTATTATTATCTAATTCCGGAACTATACCTGTCCGGATCCCTTAAGTCACGCCAAGCTTATAGAAACAGTCTCGGTAAATAAAACAGTTCTGTTGTGACGGCCATGGTAGTTGTGTTATATATATATATATAAAGTAGTAAGATACCACATTAACGTTTGTTTGCAAGGGGTCCTGACGCAAAGACGCGAAAATGGTGTTATTTTCTGTGATTTTTGTGTGCATGGTATAGATAAGAGGTAAAAAC
Source organism: Pecten maximus (assembly GCF_902652985.1). NCBI lineage: Eukaryota > Metazoa > Mollusca > Bivalvia > Pectinida > Pectinidae > Pecten > Pecten maximus. The sequence goes on along the minus strand of NW_022979825.1, from coordinate 32,563 downwards.
AGGCGTATGTTTTAGTGTGTGGTGCCGTCAAGGACTGTATAGGGTAGGTGTGTCATGAAGTCCTCTGGCGTTGTGCATTGTGCTGCTGCTATGGGGAGGATATTCCATTGTATTAGTGTGTGGAAAGAATGAATATGTGAGTAGGAATGTTTTATAAATGCAATGTAGATATTTATTTACCCCAAAACACCCATATAGTCCCGAAACGATTTTCTTCTTTTCCGTCCGTATATATCCTCGCCTTACGATGGTCAAAATGTCACGCTTGAGTCGACGCCATATTGCAAACTATGCAGTTCGCGGTCGACCTAATCAACCTAGGCACTAAGGGGCGAAAAGAGATACAACATGTATATCTATATAGTATGCCGGTTATAGTATGTAAAAATATGTATTTTAGCATTAAATATAACACATTTTGGGAAATAGTATGCTGACTTTTCTTGATTTCGACAATCTAAGAAGTAAAACAGAATAAATAATATGTATGGTCTTTTTGGTCCACTTTCGTTCCGGTTACAAAATGGCGAGTCAACAGTGTACAAATTTGAGCTGAGAAAGGTTGGGGCTAGAAGGACAAAATAAACCATCAATATTGAAATAGAAATAAGTGTTTTTGGATAATAAATTATCTTTTTATCCATGTATGTAAGGCAGGTATTCTGTCATGCCATATTTATTTTGTCTTCACCAAAATCTTAGCGACACCAGTGTCGGAGAATTTTCCGTTTTCATATATTAGTGCGCTCTGGCCCAACACCAGACATGGTGTCAGGGCCAGAGAAAACTCCGGCTAGTCATTTTATTGTATTTTGCTACGTTTCCGTGTAGTGTTGACTACGTTACATTTGTCAGGATAAACTTTTATCAGCCAGTCTGTCTCCAATTGTCCTGCGGGGTCAAGGTCATGTTGTAGTTTTAGTGTGTCGTCCTTGTCCTTTATAGTCTTGTACATGTTATTGTCATCTGTAAAGAAGTCTCAGTGAACTGTATTGCATGTATTCGTGCAAGTAATTGATGTAGATGGGGAAGAGGACGGGGCCAAAACAGGTTCCCTGGGGGACTCCAGAAGTTTGGTAGAGTAATCAAAGAAGGTCAGTAATCCATGCACGTGTGTTCCCTGTTGGACCGTAGTATTTGAGTTCGTGCTGTGGTCGTTTGTGGTGAACTTTGTCAAAAGCTTAGGCAAAGTCAATAATTATGACGTTTTGTCTGTCCTTTTTCACTATGGCAGGAGTTATGCTGTAAGTCGGTCCTATACTGTATAGCGGTTGTCACGCTTTTGGCCTTTAGTTGAGCATTCGCCCCTGTGAGGAAGGCTTTGCGTTCTGTCCCCTGGCCGAGACATAACAGAGTCTTTAAAAATGGTAGTTGCTACTCCTGCTTAGCGCTCAGCATATAAGGAGTGGGGCGACTGGTTCACCTGTTGTCAGTATAATGTGACCGGGTGGGGTGTCCTGCTGGGTATCTTCGGTGAGGTAGCACTATAAATCGGCAAAAGTTCCGGCCTATCATAAGGAGACTTCACACAAACATACGGCAGCCTCCAAAACACACATACGCACTCAACACACGCATGCATGTCGCACGCACGGGAGGCCGTCCTTAAATGACCTTTGCTGTTAATAGGACGTTAAACAAACTTTTAGATAAGGAAATCACATTTTTCAGCATTATTTGTCTAATGCCCTATAAAATCACTTCAAACTTAGTTAGAATTTTCAGTATGGAGGGCTCCGGTGGCCTAGTGGTTAAGGTGTCCCGACACTTTATCACTAGCCCTCCACCTCTTGGTTGCGAGTTCGAAACCCACGTGGGGCAGTTGTCAGGTACTGAGCAGTTGCCAGGTACTGACCGTAGGCCGGTGGTTTTTCTCCGGGTACTCTGCTTTCCTCCACCTCCAAAACCTGACACGTCCTTAAAGCTGACAACGCAAGTTAAAAGGCTTTCGCTATGAAATAAGAAAAAATCTAATTTTGGAGATGTTCCCTAGGATAAATATAGATAGTCCGGTACCGTTTCCAAGGAAGTGGTAGACGTTTTAGTTGAGGTCTGCTTGGATAATAGGCCTGGGATCTGTGCATTTAAAAGCGCGCGTGCACGCGAGTCCGATTATCATTATGGCAATGCTAGCACATTGCGTCACAACAATATCTCTACAATATCAAAAGACGTTACGAAACTAACTCACTCCTGCATTTTTTGTTTTCTTCTAAATAGCAGAGATCATGGACACGGAATTTGAAAAAGTAAAAATAATAAATGAGTGTAAATATTATCAACAAATAATCAAACAAATCATTTTCACACATGTACGTACTCTATGAATGTAGCGGGGCTGGACTGGGTCGATCATCGGTGACCAGGTAGCTCAATTGGTAGATTACCCCACTAGTGTTCGGAGGTCCCGGGTTCGAACCCCGGTCAGGCCGCTACATTTTCTCCTCTCCTGTTACTTTAATAGTGAAACCAATGTATCAACACATTTAAAATAATGTAAACCTTACCTTGGTTTCTACAGGGGTGCAATAAATTCCTGTGTTGTAGGCTATAAACATTTCCAGGTGTAAAATATCTTTCCAACGCAGAATAGTATACAGGTATATATCTAGCACGTACATTTCATACGTGCGAGTATATGACATTCGTAACACCTCACTCAACTTCCGAATAGAAACCAACATGGCCACGTGAAATGCAGAGGAAAGATTTTAGTTATTTTGCCTTTTATTTTATTTTGTACATAATTTGATATGTTAGCTGATAAGTGCTGACCATCTTCACACCACTGTCACGTTATCAGGTGAGTCCATTCTTTATTTTCAAAAGAGGGTTGTCGGGTCACGTACAAACTGTACACGTGTTTACGATACTCAGCTCACATAGTTGCACGTCAAGCGTTCAATGTTACAATGGAAACCGGTTGATTGATTGATTGATTGATTGATTGATTGATTGGTGGCGCTTAACGTCCTTGTTCCGGTTATAACCGAGCCTGGGACCCAATGGAAACCGGTTTGACGGGTATCGCGTTTGTATAGGCACTGGTCCCCAGTCTTGTATCTAAGCAGACTTCCAACTAACATGTCGGCCACTTCCTTGGAAACGGTGACCGGAAGATATATATTTATCACAGGGAACATCTCCAAACCATTTCAAAAATTATATTTTTTTTTATTTCAAAGCGAAATCTTTTAAACTTGCGATGTCAGCTTTAAATGTCCCTGGCTGTTAATAAGAAGTTAAACAAAACAAATCAAATTTCAGTATGGTACATGTATGTTGTTTTATGTACAGTTTGGACAATAAAATAGAAGTTAGAGAGGCATGTGTTCAATATTTTTTTATTTATATATATACTATAAAGTTAATTCTCAACACTAGGCATATCTAAATTTTAAATATCGTAACATACATAATTATATATAAATTACATTTTTCCCGTCATATTTGACACACATAATTTGATTAAAATGACATATTCTTCAAACGGACGCTTCTAGCATTGATATATATAAGAGTGTGACGTTTCGATGAATACACTAGTACTGTCACCTTCATCAGACTAATGTCCAATGTGAAGCGTACTAACTAGCACCGACATATATATAGTGTCAGAGATGGTAATAGACCCGATCGACTTTTTAAGATGTTTCGTCAATCATGATCCCTAGGACACTAAGTTGGAAAACAGTGTGACGAGATGGTAAAAATAAAATTGAATGATAAAGTGTACAATTTGGTAGATGGTATGATATACTGTAGTCGAATCAACCACGCTTTGTTTAACACGTGGTCATAGATGTGCGAGAGTCTAGATCTGTGGCCCCCTCGTCCCTGTTCCATGATGGACCGTTGGGGCGTATCCAGATGGCGTTCCTGACCAGCCGTATGCACACTAGTAACGTTATTAAGTAGACATAACAAACAAATATACTGCCCTTTTAACTCCATGCCATATAAATTGTACACAGCTTCGTATAAATTATAACGTAAATACAACGACCTTATCGTTATCTTTGAAAACGGTGTAAAATGAATATCTTCAATTTCTGGATGTTCTCTCAATTAACGTTATAAAGTATTCGTAACAAAGATACCTCCCTATTAATTCAATGCTATATAAATTGCACTCAGCTTCGTATTAATTATACCATTATCTCGTAAATAACATCTTAGTTATCGTCGATTTCTGGATGATCTAAAAACACATAAACATCATGAAATTTATAAATTATTTTTCGAAAAGTCTCCTCATCTGTCCTCCACATGTATCAAATTTGCTTCGTTGTAAAAATATTTTTCTCTGTGCATCAAATTTTGTGAAGAGAAATGAAACAAAGTTTGGAAGTTTGAAGTTTGACGGATTTCCTCTTTGTCTTTTCCTTCTTGTATCAATGTCAGTGTACTCAGACAGCTGATACTATGCTCTTTGGTCCAATCATACACAACATCACACTTAATCTCCTCGTCAGATTGTCAGAATTAAAGTACAATCTGTACTACTGTGTGAGGAAGCAATACAAGCAGTAAGCATAAACCCCAACAGTGGGAACAAACGTACTCATAAATCCATATATCCGCAACATGGCATCTATCTTGTAGGTGATCTGGTAAACAATTCTGGCGATGACAAATAGGGCGACGAGAACGGGGATGATTTTCATCGCCTCCGATGACAGATAGGTACATAAGACGAGCTGACCGATGAAATGGAAGACGAACTGTTCTACAGTATTTTGTAGAATTCTCTTCGGTACATAGACGAGATGTTCACCATTCCCTCTGATTGGGTCACTCGCGGCGTCCGACTTTGCCCGAACTCCTCCGACACCATGAATACCCATAAACAATGTTAAGGCCCCAAACAGTTGACATCGCATCGTGAAGATCAGTTTTTCAGAAGTGGAAGTCATAACTGGGAGGGCAAACGGAAACTTGTAATATCCTCCAATGATGAAAAATATGGATGCTGAAACAGTGACAGCAAGCCTAAACTTTAGAAGCGATAGCAGACGAGGCGACAACCCGGACGCCATTTTTGTCCCTGTGGTGTGACCCGATATATGGTTGTCCTAGTTCGCTGTTTACTGTGTGTACGACCTTACATGTACATTCACTAAGGGTATTTACATACTTCCGTTGATAGCGTTATATATTATGACCTTTCGGAACGTTCTAGTTTTTAGCCCTACGTACGTAAGCAAATAACAGCGAGAGACCGATACACCGATAACATAGTGGCTATACTAGACGAATCAATGTGTAAGGTGATATACTGCAGACATACAATTTTCAGCAGTAATATTATTTTCGAGATTTTCGAGCTTAAACATTGCGCTTAATTTTGATTGCGCTTATTACACTTTCTTTTGACTATTTCTATAACAACTAATATTTGTGCGCTAATTAATCACTTCGATTTGTTAAAAATTAGCAATGCGCAAAAATTTGAGCGCGCCAAGAATTACATGTATTAGGTTTACACTAGTTTGATGGTTTAGAATTTTTAAAAATGAGTAATTCAAAATAGCTTGCTTAAACCAAGGTATTTATTTCCCATGATGCAATCCCTCATCAACGTCCTACATTTTGCTTTTATCAAACGTTAACTAAATCTTTTATAGATTTACACAAACTCTTAAAATTAAAATGTATCTAAAATTTACTGGAATAGCAATAGATAGGGTACACGTACCCAAACCAAATCTATAATTGTATACTGACAAATGTAATCACACGACTTTAAAAAGGCCACAATTACTACACAATTATTATATATTTAAATATTCCAGGTATGAAATGTTTATTCTGATTCATTCAAAAGAGAACATGGTGTTTTATTTGTTTGAAATGTTTGCAGTAGTTTAAAATAGGTATAAGCACACACAAAACACCAGCGCAACATGGCTATTTACCAAAATGTGACATCTCGAGAACGCTGTCGTATACATGTATATCACGATGGAATCCATTTTGTAATATTGATAACATTAGAAACAACAAAAGTAGTTTATTCTTTAATAAAGTATATAATATGCAATAAAATATAAGAAAATATTTTTCTTCGTATGTATACATGTATATATTTAATAAATTTGTAAAAATGTAAAACAAGCACGTGAGCGTGATAATCTACAATATCAATCATGTACATGTAGAATTAGCCATTAGAGATTAATGTAGATAACTATGTCAATAGGGAAGTGCCTTCTAAATATGGTTGATATTGAAGCACATTTGGACAGTTAAACATGTGTAATGGGGTGTCCTACAGGCTGAAAGAAATATGACCTCGTTAATGATGCGTCCGGACCAAGCTCCGGTTGTACTATTTAATGTATCAGCCATATTGTTAAGAAATCAGAAAATTTAATGAGGTAGTGTATCTCGCCAAATTTAAGTCCACACATACATGTACAGTAGCGATCACTGAGGATGGACATACTATAAGGACACCTCGCTGGCTTCTATCTGGGTAAACAAGCGTGATTAATATAAACTGCTATAATTTGTTTTACAATTGCTGTAAAATAACTAAAGCTAACATATATTACATCTAGTTGAGTAGGGAACGTAAAAAAACGCTGTCTTCTTGACGGTTATTAATTTATATGTATATATTATATAGCAATAGAACAGTTTAGTTTGAACATCGTCTCCAACAAGTCTCAAATGTCGTGCTACATTTCATCACCATTAGTGGAGTTCCTCAGCATCTCTCTAGAACAGAAAACAGACGTAATAATGATAGTGATCATGTGATGATGTGATTATTTTATCAGGTGATCATTTGACCATGTGATATTTTGACCATGTGATCTTGTGATCATAATATTATGATCATGTAATGTATTCAAAACACAAAAGAAGTCGAGAGTTGTATACGGTACAATTTTAATATTTCGTAAAATGGATAGTTCTCCCAATTCATTCTTATATATTTTACCACCTAAAAGTAACGCTCGACTGGTTCAAGAAAACCTGTCTAAAACATTGCACTGTTTTTGTCAGTATAAATTTTGAGTAAAGGAACGAGATAAACCGATTTTATACTTTTAAACATATATTTTTCAAAATTACCTGCATGTTAATAAGATATTTTACCCCAAAAATTATCTATCAATAAAGCAATAAAGGAACTTTCTTTTTTATAGAACAATAAAGAACACTGTCCTGGCGTTATAGGACAACCAGGACCAGTGTTGTTGTTTTTTCGCCTAAAGACAGACATGATAATTGTCCAAGATTTGTTTTAATTACCCATCAGTAGTCAAGGGTCGAACTTCACTGAGGTCGCTAGGGAAGCCATGATCCGAAATTTCCCAGTAATCTCTGTCGTCATACAGGAACTCATCCTCGGGGTCATCCCAGATCGGGATACGCATCACAAGCCCTGTAGGACAGAAGAATACATTTTCCATCATCGCGGTTCTGGTATGTTAACCGAGAATGGTCAAGCTTACTCAGTCAGACATGTTCAATGCTTGTTGATATGCCTAGTTGTAGTCACCATCGTAGTTCGCAATTTAAACTATGTTGGTTAATCCAGATTTTACCTAGATTTGAATGGTGAGTGTCGTCAATGAGGACGCTTACTCTTCCGGAACACATGGTCATATTCTCCTGGAACGTTGCCTAGGATACCAATGATATATTTTGATTTTAAGATAATTACCTGTTATTAGACCCCCGACTATAGCTATCGTCAGGGTTGTCACGAGGGCCGCCACCTGATATCCTCCCTGCTCGTTGGCAGACCGACCCTCGGGATACAAAGTTCCATTAATGGTATTATGGGCCCGGGCAGGAAAGATGACGTAGAGACTGGTCGAATAAATAAATGATAAACAGAAAAATAAAAGATAGATAAATAAAATAAATAAATATTACATAATCATCCTGGCCGTTACAAGGCAGTTCTACCATGTGATACGGCTTTGTCATAAATAACAAAGACAAATATTTAATAACACTTTTGTGACGTCAAAAATAATCGATGACCTAATAATTTTGACGTCACAATTAATATAGGACGTCGCACTGTAGGACATGTGTGAGCCAGTTAGACGATATGGTATGTTTATGTCATTAAGTGGGACACTACCACTGGTGTACAAGGATAATCGGGATGTTGTGTTTGATTACCAGTCACACAGCACAAATTGTAAGGTTGGTTACAAATCATCTGTTTCAATGTTATTAATGCGGGATTGCAAAAAGATATTTAATATAATATAAATAATAGGGACAAAATGAATTAAACAGCACCATACAGCTGTAGGCTGAAATAAATGTCAAACTTGCATTTTCTTACCTGAGAACACCAAGCATATAACTCACATACACATTGCAATGCATTTTAATCACTCATACAACGGAACAATTAAATTGCTAATATTCTTGCTAAACGACGCAAATCATATATGAGCGTGATTTTTTGGTTGTTTTTGTTTTTATTTTATTCTATTTTTTTTCAACATTATCATTATTATTTTTACCTGTCACCAAAGTTGTCCTTTGTCGCTAATGCTGCCATGGCCGCTCCACCAAAAGCTGCTAACACTCCCGGCATGCCGTGTAAATTATTTATACCTGCCGGGTCGTGGACTTTCAATCTGGAGGCCAATATATCCTGTAACGCAAGCGCAGTGAAATTATTTCAGATGAAATCGAAACTGATGTATTCTCTGACTGATGTATTCTCTGACTGATGTATTCTCTGACTGATGTATTCTCTGACTGATGTATTCTCTGACTGATGTATTCTCTGACTGATGTATTCTCTGACTGATGTATTCTCTGACTGATGTATTCTCTGACTGATGTATTCTCTGACTGATGTATTCTCTGACTGATGTTTTCTCTGACTGATGTATTATCTGCCTGATGTATTCTCTCACTGATGTATTCTCTCACTGATGTATTCTCTCACTGATGTATTCTCTGACTGATGTATTCTCTAACTGATGTATTATCTGACTAATGTATTCTCTGACTGATGTATTCACTGAGTGATGTATTCCCTGACTGATGTATTCTCTGACTGATGTATTCCCTGACTGATGTATTCCCCGACTGATGTATTGTCTTACTGATGTATTCTCTGACTGATGTATTCTCTGACTGATGTATTCTCTGTCTGATTTATTCTCTGTCTGATTTATTCTCTGCCTGATGTAATATCTGACTGATGTATTCTCTGTCTGATGTATTGTCTTACTGATTTATTCTCTTACTGATGTATTCTGTCGTCATTTAAGGATATCTATTTCTCCTTGTATTTTTACAGGCTGTCATGCAAATTTATATTTTGTTCACATTTTACCGTCGATTTTGAGTAAGAAGTACGGTTTCGTTTGAGTGTCGATTTTCTCTGTCGTCATTTAAGGATAGCATCATTGATCCTTTATTGTTGATAGCAACAAAACGTTTTGTAGACAATGACTAAAATATACATAGCTGAACTCTGAGCAGAACATTTGATAAACTATAAGATACTCTTTCTAGATTTATTAATAAAACAAACTTATAAGGACCATATACTTACACTGCCGTATTTATACCCTAGCGTTGAAATGATGGCAGCTACCGATCCGAGCACCATGGCTCCCCCTGGTTTGATTGGCATGTTTGCGCATGTGCCAACAGCCACGCCACCAGCAAGTGAAGCATTTTGTAGATGACTCTTGAATATCATAAAGTTTATGTTAAAAGAAAAGTAAAGAATATCGAAGATGGTATAATATGGTATCTTTATTTCAGGATCGGTGAATATCCCTGAAAATGTATATCTTCTTCTTAATTGACGATATCAGAAATAACTTTCATACAGTCCCCGGTTTAATCAACATAAGGAAATTCTTTATCTTACAGTACACTATATCATATGAAAGCATTGTAGATTTAAGAAAATGACCCTTAACTAAGAGTTTAATCCAATAATACTTCTATGTGGAAGATTAAGGAAAGTTGATGAAACCCCAGCAAGGCAATGCAACGTTCTCTAAGGGAGAACGATGATAACAAAACTCATTATTATGCTATCAACTGAGTAAAATCTCCTGGTGGATTACGACGATATAGCGATACACAGTATACCTGATGTAAACTGATAGGGAAGTTATCTATTGTGTAGATACTACTACTATCTAACTGTTGTTAAAGGGGCATTCCTTCGTTCGGACATCAGAAATTTATCTCCGAACGATGATTAAATGAGTGTTTCTGCAAACAGGTAATAAAAATTAACGCCGAAATGTACAGGGAAAATGCGTATTGTAGACAAATATCGTAGTCTTTTCAGAAATTAGTGATATTTTGGATCAAATTAAGAATTTTCGGGATTTTATACTCGAAGAACTTTGGTTTATCTTGAGAGTAAAACTGCCGTATTAATGTTAAGATTATCAATTTTAATACTTGGAACAAAATACATATTTTCAAGTAAATTACGTTTGACGACCTAAACATTATTGAAACAAAAGAATGACCCTTTAAGTAATTACTCATTTTACCTGATTTATACCTACTGAATGGAATTGGCTTTTGATAGCTTCGAAAATTATCATTGTTTTTCTCTTTGTTTACATAATAGTATACCCTCAATATGAAGTAACTTCTTTCAAATTGATAAAGGAATTATCATAATATTTGCAAGAGTTGGTGTAACCTTACTTAAAATAATTATGTATATATATTGCTGAAATTGTTTTTTGATCCTCATCAGTGAATGGCCGATGTGTTATGCATATGGATTGTATCTGTTAGGGGGGATAAATCTATACTATCTCAAAGAGCATTGGACAAGTCTGCTTACTTCAAGGAGTTACTTCCCCTTAACTCAATCTCTAATAACAATGTGTGTATCTTACCACCTGTTATAGATAGCCTATGTTTGATGTCTGTTCCGATGTTCTCATATGTCAATAAAATTTGTTGAAATTGAAATTGAATAACAAAATCCATTTCAAGTTTCACTATTCGTTATACTATTTTAAATTGAAACTATTAGTATGATACCTAAATTGTCGATTAATCAAATTAATCTACACTTCACAAGACCAGATAGCCCATCATACCAACAATGGATAAATTCAGGTAGCAATATATGTGGAAAACGTAACACAACACTTCGCCAATGTTTAAAACCGAATCGATAAATATCTGGTTTGCATTTTGATACAAAAATGAATACAACACTATGTTCCCAACCAAATTGAAAAAAAAATATCAAAATGCTTATAACACTTACAATATCGAAGTTGCCTCGTCGACTAAGCATGGAGGAGATTGCCATGGTAACCACAACACAGGCGAGAAGTGAGGAGAAGGTGTTGATGACCGCTCGAAGTCTGCCATCCTCCGAGGCTAAACCAGCGTTAAAACTAGGCCAGAAACACCACAGAAAAATGGTACCTAGAATAACAAAGGAAAAATTAGGAGACAATACCAAAAGGAATGTAATTGATAATACCCAATTATTTTCCCCTCAAAGCATTTGCTTTCGGTAAGCTTTGGAATATACTTGGGATTAGACTATATACATGTACAAAATCATGCCGCTATATGTGAAAAAAATACTTTCGGCATTCAATATTTGAGGTTTTGCCTGACGCTATTTGTTGTTTTGATCGGAGGAAGCCGAGTAATATGAAATATATATCTAAATTTTAGGCCAACTGCCTGAACTTGGTTTTCACTGCTCATGTGGCAGTTCGCATCAGACATGGACATCATATACTCAAGTATGACATCCCGTCGCAGATAATTAATATTTTACGCATGGTGATATATTGTATAAACCGCGCCGCTAGATCGACTTTGTCGTTATCACCTAAAGACTTTGACTCCATTTCACAGATTATTAAACACCTTTTAACAAATGTTAAATGTGGCACAACATTGGAATAATTGCAAAAAAAAAACAAATAACACATTTTCAACCCTTGGCTGGTTTAAATATGCAACACGAATCTTAGTCCCTAATTACCTACCAATCAGAGCAAAGATGTCGGACAGGTACCCGGTACGGAGGCTGGCTGAGGTCTTGTGTGAGTGTTTGTATAAGACACGTGACACAGCTAGTCCAAAGTAGGCTCCGAACGCGTGTATAAACATAGAGCCACCAATATCGCTCACCTGGAACAGATAACGTCAGAAGTTAGATCAACATAGAACATATGACGTCACTTGTACATGTTATACCTACGACACATGTTACACTCATCTAAAATTGGTGGCGTCACAAGTTACACTCGCCAAAAATTGATGACGTCACAGGTTGCACTCGCCTAAAACTGATGACGGCAAAGGTAAAACTCATCTAAAACTGGTGACGTCACAGTTTGCACTCGCCTAAAACTGATGACATCAAACGTTACACTAATGTAAACTGATGACATCACAGGTTACATTCGCCTTAATTTGATGACGTCAAATGTTACGTTATAGCACATGAATTTATATGCATATGCATCATATTACTCAAAAGTTGCATATGAATTGTGACTGAATGCGGTACAGATATGTCTTTATGATGTAACACATCTAGAGAAAGATGGCGAGATGACGTCAGGCAATCCGTGTTGTAACTGATGACGTCATACATGCATTGTCATATCAATGATGTGACATAACCATGTATAGATGGTCAGATGACGTCATAAAAACAGTGGGTTACAGGATGACGTCACACATGTATTGTAATATTAGGTCGTAACACACCTAGCTATAGATGGTCTGATGACGTCATGGAAACAGTGGGTTACAGGATGACGTCACACATGTATTGTAATATTAGGGTCGTAACACACCTAGCTTTAGATGGTCAGATGATGTCATGAAAACAATGGGTTACAGGATGACGTCACACATGTATTGTCATATTAGGGTCTTAACACACCTAGCTATAGATGGACAGATGACGTCATTTATACCGAATCAGGGTGCTTATGACACTGCGATAAATGAAGCAGATAACATCATTGCCATACCTTTAGGTGTTCTGTTCCAATATACTCGTTGAGGTTAGCGAAGACAACTTCCAAAACTACCATGACCAAAAGCTGTAGGGGGCCAGTCTTTCCGATGAGAGCCCCGAACGAGATCAGTACCGTGGCTGCATTGAAGTCGCCGCTAATCATTCTATAATGTAAGTACCGATGACGTCACCAGATCTAAAGCAACACAAATTTGCTTCGGACATATTTATGTAACTATTGAATTTTATATAACTCCCCATGAAGATTTTGACATTACTGTAAGGTAGAAATGGATTATTTTATAGGAATCCTATAAAAAGAGCTAAATATATTCAGACCAGTTCAGTTCTTTATTACTGTAATTCACAACACTCACAGCATATATATAGTATAGAGACATCTCACGTTATAATTACCTACAGTCACATTATCACATTACATGTATGAATTATTTCATATCAACAAATTTTACTGTTTACAAATGGATTGGACAACATACAAGCCTATAGAAGTCCTCTCCAATATAAATAAAGTAAACAATATATATTATAGACGGTATAGTATGTATATAAAGAGAAATAGATTAATGAATGTAAGTATTAATGATAATATTACACAGACGTTCAGAGAGTAGAATGATCACTTCATGTAATGCACAATACCATTATTAATTCTATAAACAACTAACTATTACTTGCAAACTTGCCTACCTACATCCTACATGTACATGACACACACCGTTACATACAACACACCTACATAATGTGTATACTCAACCTAAGGAAGTACTACTTATATAAAATGTTATAATTATAGTATCAGACTGTTTAATGATAATTTTTAATTATTCAGTTATTTCAACGTAATAACCTAAAACCATTTTGTACTATTTATATAATATTGAACATAAGCTAAAACAAGTTCGCTAATATCACCCGCTAGGGTCTTATTATCTGAAGTTAATAGGATTGAATTAGAATAAGCAAAACGTCATAGATTTCATTAATCAAAAACCTGGAATAAGTGAAATAGGACAAGCAAAAAAGTAATGATCATTATTTTCAACTGGGTTTAGGGTCCATTGAATTGGGAATTTCTTCGCAACAAAATTTGGAAAAACAAAAACTAGTGAAATTCATTCAAATTTCAGTTTTTCTTTGATGAATATAGCCTTTGTTTTATTTTTTATTTCATTTTGTTATCTAGCTGTTTTTTTATTATTCAAAATTGCCTTAATATAGGTCTTTGTATATAAGACATATTGATCATTAAAAAATTACTTCAAAATTGGGATATTTTCAGTGGCAAATTGGGAATTTTCACAAGAATTTTTACGGGAATGGGTCCTTTTAACGGACCCTGTTTCTATTGAAGGAAAATCCCTGCGAGGGATACAGTTTTTGAAAGTAGGAGAAATAGTATCATTAGGACTAGCTATATTTTGATTAAGATTTTTTTTCAAGGAACTTAGACTTACAGCCCTAAGGTACTAGGGAAGAATCTCGTATTATAGATATTGGTTCGTCTTGACCTTGGACATTGAAAACGTTATGGTGACGCAGGTTAGCAATATCTTGCTAATGATTTATGAATGGTTCAATGATACTTAACCAATCATCAGGGTTTTTTGTGATTTATAATGTTTGTACATTAAAAATAATTAATGCTTTGGCGCCTATATATTATAATTTTCCCATACATGTTTCTTGATATAGTTTATAATTTTAATTTTAAGTACCACTTCTAAAACATAGATATCATTTCCATACATCAATCTGTATAGATTTTGATAAATTAGATTCACCAATATTTCAATTGTCCAAAATATAATCTGAATATTCCAAAGTTGGTCTGACAAATGAACAGTATAATGCTACAAGAGCTTTCTAATTCACACTGTTTCAACATACGTCATAAACTCAGTCGTTTACATGCTTTATTAATATTTCCATGCACTTCTTGTGTGTGTTGATGGGTTTTGTCACTAACTAGGGAATTTTCCCTTAAGGCTAGATTCTGTTGAGGAGAACAAACAGCAGAGGTTAAATTTCGATGTTTATTTGTCGTTGGTCAAGCTTCAAGTGTTACAATTTGGTACAATTTCACATACAATTTTATATGATACATTCCAAATGTTGAAAATAAAATGTCTACATCTGTTCGAAAGATTATACAAAGTTTGAAATATAATTTAAACTTCTAATTATTTCAATATACAATTATTCAGTTATAATCAATCTACCAATACATGTACATAAAATCTAAATGACCATTAGTGTAAATTAAATCAGACTACAAATAAAAAATATCTGATATCCCTTGCAACCACAGAATTTAAACACTAAACAAAGTCATCAAAAATCAAATCTAGTTCCAAATCATTTTCTTTTTTAAAAAATATTATTAACTATTCCTATTACCTAATTACTTAAAATAACTGTTTACCAATATATTCAGCCTTATAATTTACACTATTGTCTAGACTGTGAATAAATTTGTTTGACAGCTTGCACTTGTTATTGTTACCAATTATGACCATTTCCTGTTTATCAAAAGGAGTGACGCTTGGGGGCGTGGCCTATTTTTATCAGTTTACTTTACAGGATGCATAAGGGAAATAACTCGTATTTAGATATTGAAATTTGCCTGATAAATCACAACAATTTCCTTTTAATTGACCAATAATATCTAAAGGTTATGAAGAATGACTTTTAATGTTACACTTTGGAAGAATAATATTAACCAATTAATTATTATCACTAAAATCAAATACTGTACTTAAAAGGTAATATATTCCTATAGATTAAAGCTTACAATTAATTGACAATTGAAAATCTATTTACAACAGTTCTCAAATAGAAATATAATAGAATAAAGAACAATGGTCAAAATCCTTGCAAATATAGTTTTTAATAATTGCTTGTAATAATTAATGAATATACATGGGCATTTCTACATACTGAATTAAGAACTTTAAACATTTCAGATTTTTTTAAAGTTGAGGAGAACAAACAGCAGAGGTTTACTTTCGATGTTTATTTGCCGTTGGTCAAGCTTCAAGTGACTTGAACAACGCTAACTTCGCTGTCCGTCGCTCCGAGGGGCCAAAACGCGCATGTTTAGCATGCATAACCCCGTAAATTACAGGTTTACAAATATGGTTGGTGACCCCTGGGGTTGTCAACACCCCAACCCCTATTGTCTCACTGTGGCCTAATTAACTGCAAAATGGATGTTTTTGTTACCAAACATCTACTACAGATTTGTATGTAACCAAAATTTGGAATGCTAAGTGTCTACATGTACCTATGTATATTGTTATAAAATCAGATTAAATCTAACTTTATCAGAAATAAGAATATTTCTGCGAGATATAGAAAATGAAAACACTGATATTTACAAAATCAAAGTACATATACATGTATATATTAATCTCACGGTGCATACATGTATCTCTATTACTCTCACAGTACATATATATATTACTCTCACAGTACCTATCTCTATTACTCTCACAGTACATATATCTATTACTCTCACAGTTCATATATTTATAACTCTCACAGTTCACATATCTATTACTCTCACAGTACATAAATATATTACTCTCACAGTACATAAATCTATTACTCTCACAGTTCACATATATATTACTCTCACAGTACATATATCTATTACTCTCACAGTACATATATCTATTACTCCCACAGTACATATATCTATTTCTCTCACAGTACATATATCTATTACTTTCACAATACATATATATATATATTACTCTCACAATACATATATATCTATTACTCTCACAGTACATATATCTATTACTCTCACAGTACATATATCTATTACTCTCACAGTACATATATCTATTACTCTCAAAGTACATATACATGTATATATTACTCTCACAGTACATATATCTATTACTCTCACAGTACATATATCTATAACTCTCACAGTACATATATCTATTACTCTCACATTACATATATCTATTACTCTCACAGTACATATATCTATTACTCTCACAGTTCATATATCTATTACTCTCACAGTACATATATATATTACTCTCACAGTACATATATATATTACTCTCACAGTACATATATCTATTACTCTCACAGTACATATATATATTACTCTCACAGTACATATATATATTACTCTCACAGTACATATATATATATTACTCTCAGTACATATATCTATTACTCTCACAGTACATATCTCTATTACTCTCACAGTACATAAATATATTACTCTCACATTACATATATATATTACTCTCAGTACATATATCTATTACTCTCACAGTACATTTAAGCATTGAACGGCTTTCAGTTGGCATTCATAGTCAATATGAATGCCAACTAGACAGAGGCAAATTCCATGAAGCGCGCTAGCGCTTCATGTTGAATTTGCCTCCGTCCAGTTAGAATTCATATTGACTATGAATGCCAACTGAAAGCCGTTCAATTCTTATATTTACCATCTGCGATTTTTTATTTGTCATGCGATTTATTTTTGAAATTTTCAAATTCAAATTTCCCGCGCTTACCAGTAGCAGAGATCACTTCCTGTTGGCAGTTCATAAGCTGGTGAACTCGCAACTGAAATGGTAGGGTTATATAGTGGCAGTGCCATACAATGGTAAATATATATCTATAACTCTCACAGTACATATATCTATTACTCTCACAGTACATATATCTATTACTCTCACAGTACATATATCTATTACTCTCACAGTACATATATCTATTACTCTCACAGTACATATATCTATTACTCTCACAGTACATATATATATTAATCTCACAGTACATATATCTTCCATTATAACAGTTTATTTCAATTGATTATTGTTATTATATAATATTTGCCATTTTCATATAAAGTTTATGTTTCATTTAAACATAACATTGATCTATTATTCTCACATTACAGCCATTTATCACTCTCATTACCTTATTAGACCATATCATACAGTATTTTGGAAATGGAATATAAGTTTTGGTTTGTATTGTTCTTGTAAGAAATGTTTCCTGTTGAAGATTGTTTTATATAGGATCGTCGTGTGTTCATGCAAGTTAATAGAGTAGGTAAATAAATTCACATACAAGAAATGTCATGTTCTCAAAATGAGAACAAGGACACTGATATCAAAACAACGAGTCATATAAGGTATATCTTTATACCGTACAGGCATCAAGAAAATTCCAAAATGAGAGAACCAGAATGCAACTCCGAATAGCATACATAGTATATAGTTTATAAGTTACATATTGACCGTATATGGTGATTCACAATGAGGCTACGTTCTCACTCGATTGACTTGATGACTCTTTATGTGATTGTTTTCATATTATGGCAAATAAATAAATTATAAAGACAGCATAAGAATATTACGATAGATTACAATACATATGCGAATGTAAAATTAAAAGACAAAGTTTTTAAGCTGTAATTAATATCAAAGATTTCCTTTTCATTTCTTTATACATATACATATATATATCATATTCAGGTGAAGTAGTTTTACAATTTCATGTTAATTTCTATTATTAATCGTAAAATCCACAGTATTTGAATTACTCTTCTGTGTAAGTGAATATTGATACATTGTTCAACACGGGGATACATGTCTATTGTCTATTTATATTTCAATATCGTCATGCTGCCATCCCTGTGTCCGACCCAGAAGGTACCGTCCTCCTGTAGACTGATACACCATGGTGTAATTCCATCAGATGTATAAACAGTCCTCATACAGCGTCCAGTATTCCCGTCAATCAGTAGTACCGACTTGGTGATCCTTTCCGCTACGAGGACATCACCAACTCCGTCAAAACAAACATCTTGTGGGTAAAACTTTGATGACTGATTGGAACTTCCGTTTGATTTGGTTGTACCAAGGTCTTTACAGCGAAACTTCAGGTTTAGGTGTTTATCCATCACGATGACATGAGGCTGTTTGTCTGGTTCCTTTCCAGCGATGTAGTCGTCATAACTTACATCACCACTATCAACAGCAGCTACATCTCCGGTCTTTATACAGGAAACCGTGTGACGAGGAACTCCTGCCACCTGTCGACAAGGACCGCCTGTTCCAGCTGACACTGCCCGGCCGTCTGTAGTGTACAGTTGTATTCCTCCCTTCATCCCCACCACCACCATGTCATCACTAGTGATACACAGAGAACGTGGTGTATTGTTAACGTTAAAGCGTGTAACGACGTCACCACCCGTCGTGATTTCCCGGATACTTCGGTCATTACGCACACAGAACCACACCCTTCCTGTGGTCGGGGATACGGAGATCGAATTGGACTTTGACCTTACACTCGATCGTCTCCTTCACATTGCCACTAATGTCCACCCGGAACACGCTTTCACCTTTCCAGTATGATAACCATGCCTCGTCACCAGTAAGACATGTACAACATACATCGAAATAAAACGACGTCTTAAACTCGGACAGAAACACGGGTGTCGGAATCGGTTTGTACGACTGATCTTCCCCGTCGACAAGTATCTTACCAATCATGCGTTCCAGGAGTTCCGTGGAGATGGTTCCGGGTTTGAACTCCAGTGTCTGCAAACGTTCAAGAGTGGGTGGATCAACGGAGGTATTCCTGATTTCCCGCGCTAATGTAGTGACGTCAGCAGTTGAACAGGATGTCAGTACCTGCTGGCATCTGTCTAGTTTGGGCTTCAGGTCCTCTCTCAGATGTTTAGTTAGTGCAGCTTTGTTTTTCCCAGAAATACTTGTATTTAGTTTCTCTAGCTCGGTACACATCTTCACAAACGAGTCAATAGCATTATCGACGTTGTCTTTTATCTGTTTCCCCTGACGTTTAAAGTCACTGATGATTTTCTGATATCCTCCACCGCTTGTCTCACTTTCACGAATATCCTGCTCGATTTGAGGAATGTCGCTTTTGGAAAGCTTGACAACATACTGCTGTATTTCCCGTGTCTGGTCCGCCACGTAATCAGTCAGTTTACCTAGAGTGTGGCCGATGTGACTGTCTGTTACACACTCCATACAAATTAACTGGTCATCACACGATTTACACACGTAAACAAACCCCATCCCGTTATGGCGGGGACACCCAGGGACTGCTGTCTGAGCGGCCATGTCGCTAAGGGTAGTTGTCAGGCACTGTTTTACCTTATGATCTCATATCTGTCAATATGGCGGCGATTCAAGTTTTCAGAATTAGAGATAGGCTTCCAGGTATAGGACAGTAGCACTATTTTTAGTTATAAGCGTGTATTATAATTGGTACATTAAGGAACTGGGTAAGGTTAAATTACATGCATATATACATGTCACAAAGACCGAAGTATGAGTCACCATGTCCCCGTGTGTATACGTCATTGTAATGCACTTTATACTACTCGTTATATGTGACGGCATGGTCTATTTTACATAACAGGTTTGGGCTCTAAATTTTATAATAAGACGGCAACACTGACAAGGGTGGGAGGGGCAGTTCGTGTCCATAGTAATTACTTGCAGGTACTGTATTCATTGACTGGTTTACATGAAATTTGATTCAGATGTTGAGTTCACAAAAATACCTACTGATACCAAAACTCAAGGTCAATGGGTCAAGATCCATTTTTGCATTTTTTCACTATGGATATTTCGTTATGACACAAATCAATATTGGTCGGAGTTATACAAGAAGTCAATTGATCAAAGATCAAGGTCACTTGGTCAGAGGGCAAAGTCAAAAATAAAAAAAACACTAATGATCAAAGCAAACAAAAGAGTTTGACATCGACATTTTCATTTCCCTAAGAACAAGAGTCATATGATAGTGCACGTATAATGTCTGTTTTCTTTCCTTGCCGCTGTTTCTAAAGTCCAAACGTCAAATGTCAACTTCAGCAATACAGACACATGCGTTTACGATGAATATAATATCTTGCCACAAGACGAGACATTTGCTGACCTGTCAGTACTCTATAATTTGAAATATCGTATTACAAGACTAAGCTTATTGAAAAGCTTAAACTTGGAGGTAATCGTGTACGGTATGTAACGTTTGGTGTTGTATATAATCGAACATAGTAAATCGTTTGTCAGCGGTGAAGCATCTAAATTCTTATATTTACAAATTGGACTTAAAAGTTATACTGTCCAGATGTAGTTTCAGGTTCATAGATGCTGGGACGTATATGTAGTTATAGTACATTTTTTGTATGTACGGTATGTTACGAGTATTTTCGCCATCAGATCCCATGCCCAGAATAGAAACAAGTGGGCTTCAGATTTATTTATTTTTAATCTGTGCCCCCTCGGCACATCAGTTTCTGGATTCGCCCCTGAACTTAAATATATCTGTGTTTAATGGGTTATCTGTTAAAAAGGAAGTACAACAGTGATCAATTTACACATGATCGCTGAATTGACACATTGTCGCTGAATTGACACATTGTCGCTGAACTGACACATTGTCGCTTAATTGACACATTGTCGCTTAATTGACACATTGTCGCTGAACTGACACATTGTCGCTTAATTGACGTATTGTCGCTTAATTGACACATTGTCGCTGAATTGACGTATTGTCGCTGAATTGACACATTGTCGCTTAATTGACACATTGTCACTGAATTGACACATTGTCGCTTAATTGACACATTGTCGCTGAATTGACACATTGTCGCTGAATTGACACATTGTCGCTGAATTGACACATTAGCGCTGAATTAACATATTATCGCTGAACTGACACATTATTACTGATATTTATTACAGAAGTATGAAACATCCCCGATGCGTCAGGGAATCAGAACAATAAATACTGGTCTGACGGAAGGGGTTCGAGGCTCGGCAGGCAAAGACTTTGAAATTTAATTGGTGAATTCCATTTCAAATAAAAAGGAAATCTTTAAGTCCTTGTTATCGAAATACAATAAATGAATTGAACATTCTATCGAAATCACGAAAAAATGAAATATAAAAATGCCCTCAAACATTTTGTATTTAAAAACGGCAATGTTTACAACGAACTATAAACATCCTTGCCAGAACATCATGATGGCCTATGAAACATGAAATTTAATCTATTAATTTACATTTTCATTTATATAACTACATTGTACCTATACAAATTGTAAAATGATTAAGCAGTGTTGTGACTTGACCACTATGCTGTATGCTACATAAAATCATGCTGACCTTTTGAGGGAGATGGATTGATATAAGCTTTAAGCTTGTTTCCAGATCCTTTTGTAAATTATGAACTGATATTTTGTATTTTTGTATGCAATGTCTATGAATTAAATAAAACACTGTTTAAACTAAATCTATTAATTGTTTTTTTTATCATTATTAATTTAGGAAATGGAATACATTCTTTAGAAAACGGGCGAGATCGATTTAACATAAAGCCTATACAATGATATATTATTGCAACCTCCGGCATTACCAGACCAACCCTCAATTATCCTGGAAGAACGTGTACTTTCACTTTCGTTTTCTGCACCCCCTAGAACCAATCGGGAACCGTCGGCACTTTCCGTAAACGAATTTTTTTTCGTTTACGGAAAGTGCCGACGGTTCCTGATTGTCCCTAGAACATATCGTGGCACAATAGAAGGCGACTTAGTCATCGCCATCTTGTTGTACTATACAACAAACGAGGTCGTCATACCGTTAAACTGACAGACTTTAGACATGGTTGACATTCTTATGTTATCTTCAGAAGAAAGAAATCATCTGAGCGATTGGTCAGTGTGTTTCTATGACACCAATCAAATAGCTTGTCGTGTTGGCTGCCGTTTTAGGATAAAATACAGAAATTACTTAAATTCAAAATCTTTGGCAACTTAGTGAAAGAGAATTTATCTTAAGTGATTAACTTTAAAAAAAAATCACATAATGGAAAAAAAGATACATAATGGCGAATTTTTTTTCACTTTAGAGCAAATCTCTAATTTTGCACTTAAGTACCAAAACCGTAAAATACAAAAAATAGTCTTTTGGTCATTAAGAAGTAATCTTTTTAAACATTATGTACCTTCGCACATAAGTACAAAATAAATTATTTCTTCTTATCCCTCTCTTAGAAATGGATTGCTCTGGTTTTATATAATTAGAACTCTTTTGCAATTAATACAATAAATGTTTTACTTTCCCTGTACATGTCGGCCTCGTTGATATTAAGAATGCACGTAATAAAAATAAAACTTTTACACTTAAGTGAAAAACACCTTCGGTTTTATCGTGACATATGTAGTAGAGCGCATGACAAATTAAATGTATTTCTGTGCTCGAACCTGGAATCTCTGGATAACTAACTAGTCTTACCCTTAACCGACCGAGCTTAAGAGGGCTCTCTCTAACTGAACGGTTTATTGCGTCTAACCTATTTACTAGGGTTTCCAGAGACGCAGAGCGAAAGTTTGACATACTCACTCAGTAGGGGACATCTTGACGCGACCTCCGGAGGCGAGGTCGTGAAAGAACAGCGCCCTGACTATGAGGGTCCACTGGACTGCTACAGCCCCCAGTAGGATGTTGTATCCCGGACCTGAGTACCCATAACGCTGTAGGAATGTGTAGAGAAAACCGAACCCCACAAATATCATAACATGGACATCCTGAAACACTGTAAAATAAAACAACGCACGTGATGAGCTATATATAGACAATTACCATGCACGTGGTGAGCTATATATAGACAATTACCATGCACGTGATGAGCTATATATAGACCATTATACATCGTGGAACACTGGAAAATAAAACAACGCACGTGGTGAGCTATATATAGACCATTACCATGCACGTGATGAGCTATATATAGACCATTATATATCATGGAACATTGGAAAATAAACAATGTACGTGGTGAGCTATATATAGACCATTATATATCATGGAACACTGGAAAATAAACAATGTACGTGGTGAGCTATATATAGACTATTACCATGCACGTGGTGAGCTATATATAGACTATTATATATCATGGAACTCTGGAGAATAAACAATGTACGTGGTGAGCTATATATAGACTATTACCATGCACGTGGTGAGCTATATATAGACCATTATATTATATATCATGGAACTTTGGAGAATAAACAATGTACGTGGTGAGCTATATATAGTCTATTACCATGCACGTGATGAGCTATATATAGACTATTATATATCATGGAACTCTGGAGAATAAACAATGTACGTAATGAGCTGTATATAGACAATATACCAAGAATTGATGTATAAATCATCCATACGACCAGTTACTTTACCATTATACAATGTATATAACTTGCACGTGATCATATTACGTATATGTATCATACACGTGGTAGTTCATGTACGTGGTAATCTATGTATACCATATAATCTAATTATAAACCGTACATGTGGTGATATGTATTAAAATGTAATTTATATCTAAATCATACCATTGTTCTACACAGGTAATATTCCTTCACGTGAATTTCACTTGAAATTCATATGAATTTTGTTTCATGTGAAATTCACGTGATTTTTTTCACGTGAAATTCATATGATTTTTTTCATGTGAATTTCACATGAATTTCACGTGAATATTTTTTTCACGTGAAATTCACCTTAATTTTTTCACGTGAAATTCATGTGAATTTCATGTGAATTTCACGTGAAGGAATATTGCCTGTGTATATAGAAACACTGAAAAATAAAACAACATTACATTGTGAGGTATAGAACTATATATATAAACCGGTTTACTGAAACAAAACAATGCATGTGTTGAGCTGTCGATGCGTAAACTGGTTTACAAGAAAATAAACTTTGCAAGTGGTGAATTAATATACATGTATATATAGACAATTTACACAGAATTGATGTATAAAACATTCATATGGTCAGTTAGTATAGCATTATACAATGTACATACATGCATATAACTTTCACGTGATCATATTACGTTTATGTTATACAAAAATGTAGTATATTTTCAAAATTTTCATAATACACGTGAATAATCATATTAATTATGCACGTTATTTTAAAAATAAATCATACACGATATAGATCGTGGTAACCTTTGTACACCATATAATTTATATAAAAATCGAAGCATTCTTCTTTATAGATCATGCACGTAACAATCTACATATAAACCATACATGTGGTGAACTGTATCAAACATATATTTTCTATATAAATCACCCATACATTTGTTC
The DNA here is from genome assembly GCF_902652985.1 of Pecten maximus. Taxonomy (NCBI): domain Eukaryota; kingdom Metazoa; phylum Mollusca; class Bivalvia; order Pectinida; family Pectinidae; genus Pecten; species Pecten maximus. The sequence goes on along the minus strand of NW_022979825.1, from coordinate 7,373 downwards.
TATATAGATCATGCGCGTGATTATATGTAAGGATTTTACGTGGTAATTCAACGTTTTAAAAGTTCAACTTTTGGAAAAATATAGCCACATTTTACTTATAACAATGATTGTAAAGAAAGAAAAGCAAAGAAGAATGACAGGGGAAAAGACAGATCTAGAGATCTAAGAGTAAGATGGATGTTACGATAAAATAGTTCTTATGATAGCTGTTTTCCACGGAATTTATCTATATTTTTCATCCTTTTTACGTGATTTCCTGTCGTAATTATTTTTGGTATAAGTTAAGTGATGGAAATGCATTAAACTGTCAGCGTTTCACTCAATATCCTGTAATATAGTCGGCGTCCATATGTCTGTAACTAGAAACGAAATGAAGTGTAGTGATAAATTAAATACATAATAAAATTATAATATTTTATGGTAAAAAATAAATAGCATTACACTAAGTATTTTGTTGCTGAAAAACTTAAACGTATTTTCTGGTACAACAATCCACGATGCAGTGAATCCAGGAATGTGAGCATAATATTCAAGGTAGATATCGTAAAACAGGAACTTAATGGTTGTGATAATGTTGTTAAGGCACACCACATTGTGTTTACTCTGTATCAGATGTCAAATCTCGTAATAAATGTATTTGTATTTAATAACCAACCCTATTTGGCTTCACAAAATAATTGTATATACAAAAAATTATCATACTCAGCTGCGCGTTCAACCGCCAAAAGCTTTGTAAATAGATAGATGCAGAATATATATTATATTCAGTTGAGGCGTGTGTAGCTGTGTAATCTGATCGGTTTTATATAATTTTCTTAATATGAATTCTCCACGCACACACTATGATATTGACACTATCTGAATGACATCGCTATATTCTACATGTCAGTTTTATCTTTGTATCTTTTGTCATAATATGCGGTGGTTTTATTCATTACAAACCTTCGGGTTTTGTGGACAAGTTTCTACATAAACTTTAGACTTTGTTACGTGCTACGTTTAAGTTGTTAAGCAAGTTTGTTATAATACATTCACCAAATTCAAGAAACTCTTGACTATTATACAGTTAAGCTTTGATATGAGGTATTGGCAACCATGGTTACCAAACCATATTTGTTTATCTAAGAGGCACAAAAATTGTTTTCAGCAACTGTTACATCTAAGCTTAATTATTATCAATTCACCTTAATACATTGGTATGGAGTGTAATCTAAATATATATATAATTTTTTTTTTTCAGAATTTTTAACATATTTATACATTAAACATGACATAAGACAGTTTAGACACGCATTCAACACGTTCATCCATTATCATAGTATATCTAATACAAATCAAATAAATACCTGGATAAATATTAACAACAGCCAAACAAAATATGAATAGACAAAACAGGAACAAACACAGAAAAACAAGGTAGGATTGTTTGTTCTAAATTAATATCATCAGTTTTTTTTGTTTTTTGTTTTTTGTTTTTTTTTAATTTTAATTAGATATTTCCAGTGTGTCTTTCCCATTTGGTCCATTCTTTTCTAAACTGGTTGAAGGAGTTTTCTCCCTTACCTCTGACAATAAAGTTCTGGGTGAGATACAAATCTTTTTAAGATTTTTTTAAAGCTACAATATCAAGGTTATTCTGAAGACATCTAGATTTATAGATATAATGTTTGATAGTCAAGAGTATCATATTATCTTCTTTTCTATTTATGCCAAAATCAGTAAGACCAAAAAGAAATGATTTTTTTATTAAATTCCAATGTAATAAACAGGTTGTTTATTTATTTATGTAATCTAAATATTGTATAGACATATATTTTTCATATGTTCTTCATACTTTTGCAATCCAAAGCGATTATCTAGGCTTCATTATTTTTTTGTTTATTTATCTATTTATTTTCTATATCTCTAGACATCCATTAATATTCACGTGAGAATAACCCTTTAATTTGTTGTGATATACACTACTATTTGAATAGTCATAATTAGAAGTTACTAAAGTAATGTACAACGCCTGTCTAACTAGAGATTGATAGAACGTTATACTCATGTCAGATGTAGACCGACACAAATAGCACTTTAGAGTACTAAACCTAAAAAATATCAACCAGAAGGAATGAAATATCGGCCCAAAAAACACGTGTGTTTATTTATAAATATTTTTTCCGTTTTTCTTTTTTTCGTCTTTAATCATCACGTGGGAACGTTACATATATAACCACGTGCATGACCTATATAGAACAATGGTATGATTTATTTATTTTCATTTAGAAATTATTATGCCGCTGTATGAGCCAATCTAAAGCGACGTTGCAATCGGCGACGTCACCATTTACGTTATTGGCTGATAACTTATTTTTAAGCCAATGGAAATGCTTGTTACAAGCAAGATAGAGTTCAAAATCCATAAATGATTGAGAAAAAATGACTATTACACAGTTCCAGCTTTCATACGGGTATTATTATTAAACCAAACCATATGTTTATATTCATGTGGCACAATATTGGAGGAAATGTTTTCAGCTAGCGTTTAATAATAGTTAACTATGACAAAGTGAAATTGTTGGTATAGACAGGGACATATAAGAGATATATAATATATTATTAGTTTTAGTTTAAACATATTTTATTGACATATAATAATGACAAAGGGATTAGTCAGCAAGTTTTTCCAACTTATAGACGACTTCTCCCTTTTCGAATTCGTGCCAAGTCCCTGTGATCCATACATGTATAAATAACTGATTTTATAAGATAAGTAGAAGGACATGTTTGACTTACTCGGATAGTACTTAGGTGTTGGATAATCCTTATTGGGATTCGTCGGAATATATTATTATATGTCCCTGGTATAGAGTGTGATCTTTATATAGACATATATTTTTCATACTTTTAGGATCCAAAGTGATTGTCTTGGCTTCCTTATTTATCTATTTGTTTATTTTTGTTTATCTTTTTATTTATTATTTTTCTATTTCCCTATTTTCTATATATCTGAACATCAATCTTCGTGATATACGCTACTGATGGAATTGTCATTAGTATAATAGGTAGTCACATCGCCAGTCTAACTTGAGATTAATAGAATGTTATATCTTTGTTTTGATTTCATAGAGGGGTGTTATTTTCTATATACAACTATAGCACTTTTTTTTCACATTTTTATTTATTTTTTTTGGGGGGGGGGGGGGGGGGGGGCAAAAAACAATAAATAAATAAATAAAAATCTGAAAAAAATGTTTTGTAGGTTCAAATATACATGTTCTGCAACGAAGTATCATACCCCTGTGTGTCAACTGTAAGACGATCTTGTCACCATTCATCAGCGTTTTTTGATTGTATACCAAGGAGTCCATGCAGGACCTGTCATAGGATTATCATGTAAAGGTAATTTAGTTTAAGGTGCGATTCACCTGAGGGTGCGTGTGTGTGTCTGTGTGTCGTAACTTTAGGGAACCTGGCCCGAAAAGAGGGAAAATGATCTTTTTCTTAAGTATGACTTGTTTGTCCCAGATTTACACACTAACAAAACATTGTTACCTTTTCAATCTATTTTTAGATTCATTATATATTTTTCCCGAACGTATAAAATATTTTATCGTACCGCCCAGCTGTCTGGGCTTTTATGATATGTTTTTTTTCTTAGTGAATTTAATATCTATGTAGGTATGTATGTAGCGGTCTTACTGTTTAGCAGATTTATACAGTACAGTCAGTAAAATAACTATACATGTACATTTTGTACTTCCAAATGATATATTGCAGGGTTGTTTTTGGTAAATAACATTGCGTGATGGTGTTTTATAGGGGTAGATATCAGGACATCTCATCCAGTAGATATGTAAACAAATTTCTTCTCGATTACAAACACAGAAAATATCTTAAACTATAAAAAAATTAAGTCCCAGTATCCAACAAAAAGGATGTACGCTTTATGCCGTCAAAAATATATAACATTTTACACATTTTAAGAAATATGGATGATCGACCTCGATAAAAATGTATATTTTTCACTCGGTTTTGACGGTCGAATTCTTTAAAACATTTCTTTGCGATTTGAAAGCGTGAGAGTTTGATTCCAGAACCATAGGCTTTCTAAAATCGACAATCGGAAAACCACTCGGGCCTTTCCGTCATATCGTCCATGTTTTTCATGATGGAAAGCTCGAGCTGTTTTCATATTACCCACTCTGTGTGTGTTCGTGTGTATGTGTCAGAGTGAAAGCTCGTCTCATCTTCCTGAATTTTCAATGAACAAATATTATCAAAAAAATAGAAAATAATTTTGGATCATAAAACGTGTCAGGCCCCTGGGTATGATATACAGGTTTTATACACACCACAAGAACTTGGCACAGTCACAATCCACGGTCCATATGTAGTTTATACTATATATATATGGACAGCAAGGGTACGTTACAAATGACACAATATAATTATCAGATGGGTCGCAGTTGTGACGAACCCCTGTGTGTGGACTGTGTTTTTCGAATTCGTGCCAAGTCCCTGTGATGCATACATGTATAAATAACTGATTTTATAAGATAAGTAGAAGGGCATGTTTGACTTACTCGGATAGTACTTAGGTGTTGGATAATCCTTATTGGGATTCGTCGGATCCGCGGAATCTTCGTAGTCAACAAATATGGTGTAAATGACGATGAAAACGATCTGAATAATTAGAGTAACCACTGAAAATTTCACTCTCTTTGAAACAGCCATGATGTCCTCTGAGTGTTTCCAGCGTGCTATTTAGAATTTGAGATCGACAGCCTGTGGAGCGAATTCACGTCATTTCCTTAGGGTCATGATGGTATTTCTGTAACGATGGAGACTTGCTCCATATCCTAAATGTCCGATAGAGCGTAAAGTCTATCAACAGACAGGTAAGGTCATTATTTCCGCCAACACAGACTTAAGTTTAGAATAAAAATACATTGTACGTGTGTATATATATAAACATGTTCACTGCACAGATATTTGTACACTCATGTTCACTGTACATATATGTGTACACAAATTCACTATTGAGTTGTGTGTATACTCAAGTTCACGGTACAAATGTTTGGAAACTCAAGTTCACTGTACAAATATGCCTATACTTAAGTTCATTGTACAGACAAGAGTACACTCCAGTTAATTGTATATATGTACATTCAAATTCAGTGTACAGATATGTGTACACACCAGTTCACTGTACAGATATATGTACATACTAGTTCACTGTACAGACAAGAGTACACACCAGTTCACGGTACAAATATATGTGTGCACACCAGTTCACTGTACAGATATATGTACACACCAGTTCACTGTACAGATGTGTGTACACACCAGTTCACTGTACAGATGTGTGTACACACCAGTTCACTGTACAGATGTGTGTACACACCAGTTCACTGTACATATATGTGTACACACCAGTTCACTGTACAGATATGTGTACACACAAGTTCACTGTACAGATATGTGTACACACCAGTTCACTGTACATATATGTGTACACACCAGTTCACTGTACAGATATGTGTACACACCAGTTCACTGTACATATATGTGTACACACCAGTTCACTTTACAGATATGTGTACACACCAGTTCACTTTACAGATATGTGTACACATCAGTTCACTATACAGATATGTGTACACACCAGTTCACTCTACAGATATGTGTACACACAAGTTCAATGTACAGATATGTCTACACTCAAATTCACTGTACAGATATGTCTACACTCAAATTCACTGTACATATATGTGTACACACAAGTTCACGGTACATATATGTGTACACACAAGTTCAATGTACAGATATGTGTACACTCAAGTTCACTGTACAGATATGTGTACACACAAGTTCAATGTACAGATATGTGTACACACTAGTTCACTGTACAGATATGTGTACACACCAGTTTACTGTACAGATATGTGTACACACAAGATCACTGTACAGATATGTCTACACTCAAATTCACTGTACATATATGTGTACACACTAGTTCACTGTACAGATATGTGTACACACAAGTTCAATGTACAGATATGTGTACACACAAGTTCACTGTACAGATATGTCTACACTCAAATTCACTGTACATATATGTGTACACACAAGTTCACGGTACATATATGTGTACACACAAGTTCAATGTACAGATATGTGTACACTCAAGTTCACTGTACAGATATGTGTACACACAAGTTCAATGTACAGATATGTGTGCACTTAAGTTCACTGTACAGATAAGTGTACACACAAGTTCAATGTACAGATATGTGTACACACAAGTTCACTGTACAGATATGTCTACACTCAAATTCACTGTACATATGTGTGTACACACTAGTTCACTGTACAGATATGTGTACACACAAGTTCAATGTACAGATATGTGTACACACAAGTTCACTGTACAGATATGTCTACACTCAAATTCACTGTACATATATGTGTACACACTAGTTCACTGTACAGATATGTGTACACACAAGTTCAATGTACAGATATGTGTACACACAAGTTCACTGTACAGATATGTGTTCACACTAGTTCATCGTACAGATATGTGTACATACTAGTTCACTGTACAGATATGTGTACACACCAGTTCACTTTACAGATATGTACACACCAGTTCACTGTACAGATATGTGTACACATCAGTTCACTGTACAGATATGTGTACACACTAGTTCACTGTACAGATATGTGTACACACTAGTTCACTGTACAGATATGTACACACCAGTTAACTGTACAGATATGTGTACACACCAGTGCACTGTACAGATATGTGTACACACTAGTTCACTGTACAGATATGTGTACATACTAGTTCACTGTACAGATATGTACGCACACAAGTTCACTATACAGATGTATAATGTATACTTATATGTGAATTCTACACGATGTTTGCACCGGATGGAAATTGAAGTAGAGGATTTGAGTATTACAAATGATATGCTTTTATGGGAGGATAAGTGATGTTTGAAATGTTTTGTAAACAAGCGTTATCAAAAAGAAACGTTGACAATATTTTGAACAATTCATTAAATCGACTGCAGACGTTGTAAGCATAGCCGTGACGGCATGACGTTTAGTGTAAAGAGTAGTTAAAATGATATCTTCAAACAGTTATATATATTATGCATTTTTTTTTTTTTTTGTAAAATTTACTATAAACTTTACATTAAGGTGGACATCTCACCTGGAATCAATATACAGTTTCAAATGACCTTTTTTTCATCATATTTTTTCATCAGATAATCTGCGTTGCGAGAAAAAAATTGAAGTTGCAGAAAGAGAATGAGTGACCTCCCTTATACACTATCAGGCGATGTAATTGTGCATCGCTTAATGAAAACCTT
>NW_022979824.1:0-7704 GCF_902652985.1 Pecten maximus | reverse complement strand
ATGTAATGTGCTAAATCTAATGGGGTATAGTCCCCTTGCCTATACCTGCCAGACAACACTATAGGAGAACATTTCCCTCGGGAAAGGGCCATATTAGATTAATAGTATAAAACTATAATAATAAAATTGCTGTATGGGTCTGATGTGGCTATGACCATTGTGTCTATGTCCAAAGAAATGTCCTGTTTAATAATTGAATTCGGGGAGGGGTGGGCACAAGTTTTCTTTCACCCCACACTTTCTTAAAGCAACCTTATTGTGTTGGAGTAGCAAGACATTATCATACAATCCTGTACTACTTGGGGTTAAGTTGGATGGCCGTTGACATAGCAAACTTAAAGACCTGTACTGAATTACAATGTGTCGCTAGAATAGGAGAACATAACCCCAACATGACGAAATTTTGGTTGGTACTTTTGCTGGATCAAATTTGCAAGTAGGATTGTCGGCAACAAGCACAATGCCTACCATTTAAAAAATATGTTTGTAGTAAAATTTACGACACTTAACCGATGCTGCTGCCAATTTCCGTTAACCTCCGCGAGAATAGGGAACCACAGGCTATATGCGTAAGGATTACGCATTCAAAACCAAGGGTACGCATACTACACTTTCAAGTTAAAAACGATTGTCTCTACGTCTCTGTTTCTACAATTGACCTGAAATCTGGCCCGATATATACTGATATGTAGGCCTATTGCAGTCTTTTAATTGATGTTAATTGATCGAAAATTTAAATTAAAGGAGATTCCTGGTTTTGATACGTCTTTGTATTATAAACATTCAAATAACTTCGCTGTTGAAATATTGGTGTACAGATTCGGAGAATGTACAATAATATCACCAGTGACTGTCGGTATAACCAAATATCTCTCAGAAAATACAGCTGTACCCCACCATGGTCAAACTTAGGGGTGAAGATTACACCATCTTAAAAGAATAAGGGAGTTACCCCTTTGTTCAAAAAGTTATATGGAGCTCTGTCTTGCTGTTTTGTTATCTTTTTTCTATACCTTCACAAATTTCAAATTTGTTTAAATTTGTAAATTTGTGATAATTAAATTTCAGATATTATGAATAATCAGGGGATACAAGAACCACCGAATGCCCAGAGAAATCAAGAACAACAAGGTATCTGTACACATTGAACTTTTTCTGCTTTTAAAGCTTTAGGGTATCTGGACAGTGGTGTTTTTACCCATTTTGGGGGCTTGTTTAACTCTTGTGTCTTGATCGCATGGTACATACATAAATTTATGATTTTTTCAAAATTCTGTAGAAATTAAACATGGCCCGTATGGTATATATTTTTTGGCTTAATCTGTAAAATATTCACTACCAAAATTGTTTAACAATATGTAAAAGTTGGCAGAATAAAAATTACTACTTTTGCATTTTATAGAAGCTGCTTCTTCATCTGCTGCTACTTCATCTGCTTCTACTTCATCTGCTGCTACTTCATCTGCTTCTACTTTTGAGATAGAAGAAGAAGAATCTTGGGGGATTGAAGAATACATTGAAGGTACAGTGAAACCGAGATTGAAGGCCATCCATTTCTAGAACCAGTAATAATATAAAATAATAATGACATTATACTGTAAATAGGGAAATCTTTGCAGTAGTCTATAATTTAGCAAATTTGCGGGTGGTCTTGACTGCTAAAAATTAAACACGTAAATTTTAACCACGCAAAAAATATACTTGCAAAAATATTGTCGTTGGTCTGATTGATATATAAGATGCAACATATGAATAACCGAGTCGCAACGGCTGGGGCTCGAACCCGGTACTCTTGGATCACAAGTCTGGTGCACTAACCACTGCAACTTGCCTCTATCGCACATTTCCTTGTAAATGAACCTCTATATTGGGCTCCCTTGATTCACCTTTATCCACAGGTTTTGATATCAATGCTGATATGAAGTAGTTCAGAACTCCGAACTAAATTAGGTCAACCTATGTTCTATGTTTTTTCAAAAAACCTTGAATTATGTGGGTTGTTGGGTTTTATTGATTTATAAATGAAAGTATTTGTTTATCATTTGTAGTGCCTTGTTATATAATATAGGTGTAATTATGCTGAAAACATTTATTGCAGGTGCGTTTTATGTTTATAGGAGTTATCAATTGAATTAGTATTTGAATATTTTATCTTAATAGACGAGCCCTCGAAAGCAAAAAAGAGGAAATGTAACGAAACACGTAAAGCTTGGACATCAGAGGAAGAACAAGAACTTCTACAATTATTCCAAGTTAATTTTTCATCGAAGAAGAATCCAGGCATGAAGGAATGCAACTCTGCGATTAGTAGGAGCAGGAAGCAACATGGTTTTATACATAAGAGAAACTGGGAGACCATAAAGAAAAAAGTGATGAGGATGTTTAAGAGCTCAAAGTGACATTTTTTGTAAATCCAGTCGCCAATTATGATATTTTGGCGCCTTGTCATTATCCATGGATTATTTTTTGCCTTTTATTGATGACTTATAACATAATGTAGAATAGTTGTTGAACCTCATTATCCATGGATTAATAATACAACATTATCCAAGGATTTTTGGTACCTCATTATCCATGGATTATTTTTTGCCTTTTATTGATGACTTATAACATAATGTAGAATAGTTGTCGAACCTCATTATCCATTGATTAATAATACCACATTATCCAAGGATTTTTGGTACCTCATTATCCATGGATTATTGTTTGCCTTTTATTGATGACTTATAACATATTGTAGAATAGTTGTCGAACCACATTATCCATGGATTATTAGTACCACATTGTCTATGGATTATCAATACCACATTATCCATGGATTATTAGTACCACATTGTCCATGGATTATCAATACCACATTATCCATGGATTATTGTTGGACTATTATTTGTGACTTTTAACATATGGTAGAATAGTTATCCAACCACATTATCCATGGATTATTAGTACCACATTATCCATGGATTATCAATACCACATTGTCCATGGATTATTAACACCACATTATCCAAGAATTTTTGGTACCTCATTATTCATGGATTATTGTTCGGCTTTTATTGATGACTTTTAACATATTGTAGAATAGTTGTCGAACCACATTATCCATGGATTATTTGTACCACATTGTCCATGGATTATCAATACCACATTATCCATGGATTATTGTTTGGACTATTATTTGACTTTTAATATATTGTAGAATAGTTGTCTAACCACATTATCCATGGATTATCAATACCACATTATCCATGGATTATTAGTACCACATTGTCCATGGATTATCAATACCACATTATCCATGGATTATTGTTGGACTATTATTTGTGACTTATAACATAATGTAGAATAGTTGTCGAACCACATTATCCATGGATTAATAATACCACATTATCCAAGGATTTTTGGTACCTCATTATCCATGGATTATTGTTTGGCTTTTATTGATGACTTTTAACATATTGTAGAATAGTTGTCGAACCACATTATCCATGGATTATTAGTACCACATTATCCATGGATTGACAATACCACATTATCCAAGGATTTTTGGAAAAACATCCATGGATTTTTGGTACCACATTATCCATGGATTATTGTTTGGACTTTTATTTGTGACTTTTAACATATTGTAGAGTAGTTATCCAACCACATTATCCATGGATTATTAGTACCACATTATCCATGGATTATCAATACCACATTGTCCATGGATTATTAACACCACATTATCCAAGAATTTTTGGTACCTCATTATTCATGGATTATTGTTCGGCTTTTATTGATGACTTTTAACATATTGTAGAATAGTTGTCGAACCACATTATCCATGGATTATTTGTACCACATTGTCCATGGATTATCAATACCACATTATCCATGGATTATTGTTTGGACTATTATTTGACTTTTAACATATTGTAGAATAGTTGTCGAACCACATTACCCATGGATTATTTGTACCACATCGTCCATGGATTATCAATACCACATTATCCATGGATTATTGTTTGGACTATTATCTGACTTTTAACATATTGTAGAATAGTTGTCGAAACACATTATCCATGGATTATTAGTACCACATTATCCATGGATTATCAATACCACATTATCCATTATTATTTGTGACTTTTAACATATTGTAGAGTAGTTATCAAACCACATTATCTATAGATTATTAGTACCACATTATCTATAGATTATTATTTGATGTTTTATAACATATTGTAGAATAGTTGTCAAACCACATTATCCATGGATTATCAATACCACATTATCCATGGATTATTAGTACCACATTGTCTATGGATTATCAATACCACATTATCCATGGATTATTAGTACCACATTGTCCATGGATTATTGTTTGGACTATTATTTGTGACTTTTAACATATTGTTGAATAGTTGTGGAACCACATTATCCATGGATTATTAGTACCACATTATCCATGGATTATCAATACTACATTATCAATGGATTATTAGTACCACATTATCCATGGATTAATAGTACCACATTGTCCATGGATTATCAATACCACATCTGTCCATGGATTGATTGTATCATGTTCATCAGATCTATTTCGAGTGGGTTTAAAAAGAATTGTAGTATCGTATGATATAGCCTGGTGATTGATGTTTTTAATCTTTTAATTGGTGTTTTGTGGGGGGAAATTTGTTGTCAGAAAGAAATTAACTATTCTATGAATTATTATTAGTATTATGTAGTACCAGATTGTTGTGGTATTTTTTTGGTAAAATTGTTGATTGTCATTGGTGTGACATTTTAAATGCTGGTGTGATTTATTGAAGATGGCAATTTTATTTTTGTTTTTAGGATAGAGGTTTTCTTTCCTATTGCTAAATTAACTGAATCATAATGATCAGGATAACTTTAGTTTAGGGGCATATTACATGTACTAACTTTTGAATTACCTCATGTTGGTTATAATCATAAAGAATTGGATAGAGTACCAATATTTATGTAAAAGTCATTTTTGGAGTAAACTTGTCGATTTATAAATCAAAATGGAATAAATTTACACCTAGATAGTCAAAAAGCCCCAACAACCTTCAATGACCTTGAATTGAATTGTATCAGTATTTGACCATTTTTGCGCAAAATTCGTAACGAAAACGGTTGAGTATATACTTATTATTCTTTTTAACTTATATATATCAGTTTTTTCCATGTGACATTACCATTTATCACGAATTTTCCTTATCAAATATGATGGTCATTTCGCCTCACGACTAGCGTTGCAAACCAGTTCATTTGCGATAGACAATGAAAAAAATATGGATGGCTTCTAGTTTTCGTAGTTAGCATACTGATGCATCATAATACACAAAAATGTGTCCATAAAAATGTTTTAATAAACCGTTCATAATGCATTCCAGTTTTATTTTATGAATAAGCAGATTTACACCAAAAATGACTTTCATATAAGTACTGGCATATATTACAAAAATCTCCCCCTTAATTTCTGTTCAACCTGAACCAGTACCGTATTTTTTCTCAAATAAGTGGTGGGGTGAAGCAAAATTTGAATTTGGAATCTCCAGGGGACTTATTTGCTGATAAATACAGGTAGTATTATGTTGAACCATTATAAATACAGGTAGTATTATGTTGAACCATTATAAATACAGGTAGTATTATGTTGAACCATGTATTATTAATACCACATTGTCCATGGATTATTAGTACCACTTGAATACAAATTTGTAGTTGAAAATATGCCGATTGATGGTTTTAATATGCATAATGGAATTGTACGTTTCTCTATTATTTACTCTTTGAAATTACAGTTACTGTAATAATACATCTCTCATAAGTGTAATTGAACTACAAAATAAAGTGTAATTGAACTACAAAATAAAGTGTAATTGAACTACAAAATAAAGTGTAATTGTAATTGAACTACAAAATAAAATGTAATTGAACTACAAAATAAAGTGTGATTGAACAACAGAAGTTAATTATCTTTTTTTTAAAAAGTTGTCCACATCACAGGATATACCATTTAAGGTTGGATGTAAAAGCCACATCGGAAGAGAGATATATTCGTTCGTTTCATAATTACTTTTCAGTGCTGAATGATCGTTCACGTATATTCCTGTCTATACCCAATTGAGTGTTGTTCCCTCCTGGCGCAAACATGAAATGGGCGCTGTGACATCACAATCGCAGAATTCCAATGAGCATATTTCGTAGATTCATAATCTAATCTTGAAAGATTATGATGTGTTGATGTGGAAGTTAAGAAGAGTTTTTTTATGAATTTCTTTTGTTTTTCAGAATTTTAGGTCAAATGGAGATAACATGTTGTTTGTTGTGGGGGATTGCGTCTATGGCTTTCCAACTTTTAGACTTTGAGCATCGCTGATGAGAAATCAATTTTCGAAATGCGCGTATTCGGTGCACCCAAAAGTAGTATCATAAATTTTCCTTTGTATGCATGTAACATGATGAATTTAGTCGTTTTAACACTCGCTTGTTATCTTTCAATAGATGCATAAAACGAGCATGTGTTCACCTAATTTTTCATGGGACAGTAGATATACCACATTGACCTCGGACTTTATGTACCACATTGTTTATGGACGCTATATGTACCACATTGACCTCGGACTTTATGTACCACATTATTTATGGACTCTATATATACCACATTGACCTCGGACTTTATGTACCACATTGTTTATGGACTCTATATGTACCACATTGACCTCGGACTTTATGTACCACATTATTTATGGACTCTATATATACCACATTGACCTCGGACTTTATGTACCACATTGTTTATGGACTCTATATATACCACATTGACCTCGGACTTTATGTACCACATTGTTTATGGACTCTATATATACCACATTGACCTCGGACTTTATGTACCACATTGTTTATGGACTCTATATATACCACATTGACCTCTGACTTTATGTACCACATTGACCATGGACTTTATGTACCACATTGCTCATGGACAATAAGTTACCACATCGAGCTCCACGGGGCTGATGATTTTGAAAGGACCACATTAGAAATAAAATTGTACCACATTAGCAATATACCACATTGAGGTCGAATGTGAGTCCGTCCGTCCCTCCCTCCGCTCTTAGAAGAGGTACCAAGTGGGGCCTTTTTGCTGTACAAATAGACCAAGTGGGGTTGTTTCAGCATATGGGGTCGACCCCACATACAGATGTGTTATATATGTTCTAAATGACATAGTGGGGTTGCTATATTAATAAAAAAAAGCAACCCCACAGGGTTTTATCCGATTAAATCGGACCACGTTGGACATGTCCATTGCAGTTACCAATGGACAACACCGTTGAACGAGCCAAAACTTCCGAGTATTGGTGCTATTAATGCTTTAGAGGAGTTCCGCATATATTGGAGAAGCGTCTAAGTGAGCGAGATGCATAAACAGAAGGTAGCCATGTTGCCGCTTCGATAGCTTAATACGGGCGGGAAGAAGGTAAGTGGTTCTAAATTCACTTCGCGATCGTGACATCTTAATGAAATAATTAAACATATTACTTAGTTACTAACTATATACGTTAAATACGTATTTTGTTATCTTATCGGCAGATGTTTCGTCTCTTGACTGTTAGGATGTTGTTGTGGGGTTGTAAAATCGAACATCATGTTGGTAGACATCCGACATTTATAACTGTAAAAATGAAG